>NW_022883887.1:0-163393 GCF_011952255.1 Bombus vosnesenskii | reverse complement strand
ATATATACATACATATATGTATATATACATACATATATATATATATATGTTACGTTGCGTAACACTCTACCTAGCCGAGGCCACACACCGCGGGCAATATGGCAACCAGATGTCTTCGGATACTCCCAGCGTATCCTCCATAGATTCAAGGACCTTCCATAAATTTCATAGATTTCCTAGAAAAGGTCCTTCAAACGAAACAAACATCTGGTTCGGAGGAATTTCTAGAGACTATTGTCTACCACGGCGAAAAAGGGAAAGTTAGTTTTTGTCAAGTACGCTGCAACTTTCCTCCCACTAACCACTTTCTCTCGAGGGTGGTTAAGACCCTTCGTCCAACCAATTAACGACGAAGCCTACTCCCTCACTCTCCTAACTCAAATCGTCACGAACAAATCCGATGGTCCCGTGCGCTAGACACACTCGTCCTTAGCTCTCCTCCGAGACAGCATCGTCTCCCAAGAGTACTGTTTTTGCATCCTTCGAACGGTCAACATCCTTCGAGCGGGTATACACACCCGCAGATCACTCAGTCACTCATCTCGTACATACGCACCAGTGTAACTATCCTCGTTATAAGTTGTGGAATAAACGGTGAAATATAACTTACTACTGTGTCATATTCATATCCACCACCTCTGTTATCCTAATCGAAACAGGGGAACGACTACTTCGCGGCGTCGATTCACCAAATCGTAGCGAGAATTTACGCCTCTCGCTGACGCGTTTTTCTCGCGACCGCGTCTCTCCGCGAACGGTCGTAACAATATATATATATATATATATATATATATATATATATATATATATATATATATATGTCGGATCACGATTCGAATTTTGGGCGCGCGACGACTCTTCATGTGGACTAGCCATCGTTTCACAAAGCCGAGATTTTATTTACACGTGTATACAGGTCTATCACTAAGCTTAACAAATAATAAGTACAACTAATAATAAGTCTAACAAACACTAAGCCTAATGAATAATACGATCTACGAATAATTAAATTAAATAATACTATTAGCAATGTTTGAGTTCAAACGAATCCACGGTCACCGGGATAACTCCTTACTAAGCGAAACTAACTTAGACGCAAATGCGATCGTCGAAAATGCTCGATGTATCACTCTCCAAGGCAATCGCAAGAATGCCAGCCTCGTGGAGATTTTTCTCCCTGTACGATTGCATTTTGTTTTCTATACCCGTTTGGAAGCATCGAGAAGGTTCCAAACGCCGTTGCTAGGCACACTCGTTGGAAGCATCGAGAAAGTTCCAAACGCCGTTGCTAGGCAGTTTCTGCCTGGAGTTTTGATTACCAATACAATGTATGTCCCATTGCATCGGCACCTCCGAGGCAACATCACACGTGGCTAGGCCCGCTCTCGAGGCCGCATGCCGCCACAACCACATTTCTCGGAAAACACATACAACCACTCCAGACCTCCGTTAGATAAAACATCCATCCCGTGACCGTGGCTACGTTCAGCGACCTATTGTCACCTCGAACCCAATCTCGCTTATTACAAATCTTAAGCAATTACAACTATAATAAAATCTAGGCTAAGGTACTAGAGGATGTTCCCAAGATTTCCAAGGAAAGGCTTCGGCTTTCCTTTCATCTCCGACACGGCCATCCTGACTATCACACGTCCTCGGGTGTACCTTCGTCAACAAAACAAAAGGAAACAGGATTAGTATCATTGTGATTGGCATTCAAAGTGCCAGTTGCATTCTGCGTGCTTTCAGTCGGGTCGTAATGACATGACAGACCATTCTCGATTTCACACCCAAATGGGTCTCATCCTTCGAATCGCACATACTCTCAAAGTTCGTTACATAACCAGCCTCGTAACACAATCGCTGTCAACACTAGACCGCCTCCAGCCTCATGACATTGTCACTGTCGGTACTAGACCAGCTCCAGCTTCGTGACATCGTCGCTGTCGGTACTAGACCAGCTCCAAATCCGTGACATTGTCGCTGTCGGTACTAGACCAGCTCCAACCTCGTGACATTGTCGCTGTCGGTACTAAACCGGCTCCCAGCTTCATGACATCGTCACTTCCAGTGCCTGACCGCACTGAACTCCATCCCATGGCCGCACCTGGGCTCATATAATTCTACGATCCTCTGGGATCGGGGTACTCACATCGCCATGGTCACTGTCCTCGTCATCACAACAGACATCCAACTCCGCAGGAATGCAACTATCCGGCATTTTCCTTAACCTGTCATGACTGTACTTGTATGACCTTTTCCCATCCAGTGTTTTCAAGGTATATCGGTCTCCTTCCAGGACCTCCGATATTACAAACGGACCCCTGAATTTTGGATCCAATTTTGTCTGGTTCCTTTCTTCATTTTGGCGTAGTACCAAATCACCGGGATTAAACCTAACTACTTTAGCTTTGGTTTTATCGAATCTCTCTTTGTCATACCTAGCACTAGTTTCCATCTCTTTTATTGCCTGTTGTCTTACACTGGAGATATCTATTTCTTTTTCCTCGATGTTATCAGGTAGTAATAAGTCATACGGTCTTGCTGCTCTACCAATCAATAACTCTAAAGGACTCGATTTGGTTACGCGGTTGATGGTGCAATTCAAAGCCAATTGCATCTCCCCGATCGCGTCTTGCCATGAACGCCCGGTCGTTTCTACCGTTGTGAACATATTTTTTAACGTGCTCATAACACGTTCTACTTGCCCATTGGCCCTACTTGCACCGGTCGCGATCAAATGAACTTTGATTTGTTTGCTTGCACAGAATTCTTGAAATTCCCGGCCCGTGAAACATCTACCCTGATCTGCTATTACCCGACAGGGACTACCGAACAAAAACACGGCGGACTTAAGTGCCTTGATAACGCTAAGCGAATCCAATTTGCGTGTGTGATGTAAGTGCACGAATTTCGTAAAGGCATCGATCAAGACGACGACATACTCTTTTGAGTCATTCTTGCCACTCAGCTTGCCCGTTATGTCCATGTGCACCGTATGCCACGGTATGCCGGTCTTAGGTATAGGATGCAGTTCAGCCTGTATTTTACCTGAACTAGCCTTCGAAACTCTACAAGCATGGCAGTTCTCGACAAATTTGCGAACGTACTTCGCCATTCCCTCGAACCAATAATACTCATAGAGCTTCTCGAGCGTTTTATCCCATCCTAAGTGCATAATTGACTGATGCACATGGTTGATGACGGACCATCTAAAACCTCTCGGAACAATGGGTAAGCAAAGGGTTCTGCCCTTTCGTTGTATTTTACGGTAAAGTGTACCGGATCGCAGTTCGTAGGTATTCGCGATATCTTCCGCGAGCTCTTCGTTCTGTAATTTATTAACGATTTCGGAGATTTGCGGATCGCGACGTTGTTCCGCTAATAGCCAATCTTCGGAGATCTCGGCCAGATTAATCTCTTTCTCTGCGACCTTGTCTATCGTACGGCGATTCAAGTCTACGGGGTTTCGCGAAAAGAAATCTACGTGGGCCATTCGTTTACCCTCTCGATACATGATGTCAAAATCGAATGTTTGCAAATAAGCCCACCACCTATAAACCCGGTCGTTTAAGTTTACTTTGTTGCTGGAGGCTTTCAAGGAATTACAGTCGGTAACTACTAAGAATTTCCGTCCATGTAAGTAGTGTCGGAAATGCTTGACGGCGCTTACTACTGCTAGTGTCTCCAGTTCGTACGAATGATACCTAGATTCCGCGGGACTGGTTCTTTTACTATAATATTCGATGACTCTGTTTTCCTTTTCGACTTTGTGCATTAAAATAGCTCCATACCCCTCCGAACTAGCGTCGGTATGTAGCTCTATGGGACGATTGGGATCAAATATCATTAACACCGGCGCGTCGGTCAGAACGGAAATTATCTGTTGTCTTATCTTTTCGTGCCTGTCCGTCCAAGTTATGTGCTTGTTACTAGAAGTGAGTGCGTACAAGGGTTTCATCACTTGTGAAAATTTAGGAATAAATTTTCGGAAGTAAGAGGCCAAACCTATGAACTGCCTAAGCTGTGTGACAGTCGACGGTGCAGGTAAAGAATTCAAAGCTTGTATTTTTCCCGGGTTTGGACGAACTTCTCCGTTACGAATTACATATCCCAAATAAAGTACCGACGTTTTCAGAAAAGAACATTTAGCGAAATTGAAAGAAAATCCGGCGTTTACGAGAGTGTTTAGTACAGTGTGCAACCTTTCTAGAGCTTGATCTATTGAGTCGGCGATTATTAGAACGTCGTCCAAATAAACAATGACATACGAATAAGCGAGGTCGCCTAAGGCCTTGAAAATGGCTCTCTGGAAAACGGCTGGTGCATTTTTCAACCCAAACGGCATCGTCACGTATTCGTATTGACCGTCGGGGGTAACGAACGCAGTATATTCCGTCGAGTTAGGATGAATGGGGATCTGGTGAAATCCGCTAGCCATATCCAGGCTAATGAAGTATCTCGCACTCTGCAATCTCGCGATTTGGTCAGCAATAAGGGGTAAGGGATACCGATCCGCGACCGTATTTTTATTCAGCGCTCGAAAGTCTACACACAATCTGTCTGAGCCGTCCTTCTTCTTCACGAGTATCATAGGGCTCGCGAACGGCGAATTACTAGGTTTTACGATTTGTGCTTTCATTAATTCGTCTATTCTCTCGCGTACTATTCTTCGCTCTTCCTCGCTAAGCCTGTAAGGGCTTCTCTGCACGGTGACGTTGGGATCAATTAGCCGTATTTCCAACTGACCCGTATTGACGCGAGTACGCGGGAAACCCGTAATGAATGATTCTTTAAATTTTTCGAGAACAGAGATTAATCGATCTCTGTCGTTACCGATCACATCAGTGTCAACCTCGTTAATGTTGACCGCATCTTCCGCGACTTTACCACAAGCGTTAACGACCTTTGTTTTACAAATAACGAGGCTATTTTGCGTGATATTTACGTCGAATCCCTGGCTCAAAATCTCGCGACCAATCATGATATCGTATTTTAGGTAATCGTCGGCAAGGACATGAAAAACTATCTCCAATGTAAGACCGTTAATACAAACAGTGGACAAAATCTGAAGTGTACTCTTAATACAAGTATTCCCGATCCCTCGCATCACTACCACATCGGTTATTCTTTTACCCGAAAATTTCGAGGCTAGGGACTCTTTGATTAACGAACACTCGGCCCCAGAATCAAAGTAAAATGGATACGACTCACCCAGATGGCTTAATCTACCAGCCGGAGCTTCCACTACACAGGAGTCGATCCGGCGTTCGTCAATGGAATCGTAGTTTCTTTTCCGCGATGATAGGCAATTAGGCGCGATATGTCCCTCCTCGTGGCATTTGAAGCAGGTCACCTTCGACGATGCGGCTGGTCGTTTTTCCTTCGGGTTTCGTATATCCTGCTCCTTCCCCGTTTGTATTTGCAGGCGACACTCCGTTCTCCTATGTCCGAGAGCACCACAGCGGTAGCACTTAATCCGAGGAACTGATAGCCTGCTTCGTTTAGCTTCAGGTTCCGTTAGTGAATTTCTTGGCGAAAATGTCGGCTGATCGTTGTAAGGGAGAATCCTCATTTCATCATGAAATTGGTCCTCCGTCCTGATATTATTCGCGAGCGTTAGTCGCCGAAAGCGTCGATCTTGTGAACTCAGTATATAAAGGGCGAGGGCATTGATCACTTCGGGCATCGTTAGATCCTGCAACTTCATCTGCAGCATGGAGCGGAGGCGACTACCGTACGCTCCCGGGGATTCAGTCTCCGACGGTCGTTCTCTGGATATCCTTATTAACGCCGAAGCGGCTGTCTCTCTGCCACCAAAACGCGAAAGAAATTGTTCCTTAAACGTTGGCCAGGTAAGCTTTCCACCGCGCACCATTTGTGAAAGCCAATGCGCAGCAGGACCCCTTAGGGCGCGATTTAGAGCGGAAAGTAACGCACTATCTTGCATCGGGTGGTCTTTCAAAATCAAATCAGCATGAGAGCACCACGCGGATGGATCGGCGCCCGCACCTTCGGGGTCAAAACGTGGTAACGTTGCATCCTTAGATTCCGTACTCGGTCTTTGCTCCTCCGGTTTGTGCGCTAGCGTCTGAATTAACTCGCGCATAAGGACCATTTGCTCTTGTAGCACTTTAAACGGTTCTAATCCCACTTCTGATGTCGGATCACGATTCGAATTTTGGGCGCGCGACGACTCTTCATGTGGACTAGCCATCGTTTCACAAAGCCGAGATTTTATTTACACGTGTATACAGGTCTATCACTAAGCTTAACAAATAATAAGTACAACTAATAATAAGTCTAACAAACACTAAGCCTAATGAATAATACGATCTACGAATAATTAAATTAAATAATACTATTAGCAATGTTTGAGTTCAAACGAATCCACGGTCACCGGGATAACTCCTTACTAAGCGAAACTAACTTAGACGCAAATGCGATCGTCGAAAATGCTCGATGTATCACTCTCCAAGGCAATCGCAAGAATGCCAGCCTCGTGGAGATTTTTCTCCCTGTACGATTGCATTTTGTTTTCTATACCCGTTTGGAAGCATCGAGAAGGTTCCAAACGCCGTTGCTAGGCACACTCGTTGGAAGCATCGAGAAAGTTCCAAACGCCGTTGCTAGGCAGTTTCTGCCTGGAGTTTTGATTACTAATACAATGTATGTCCCATTGCATCGGCACCTCCGAGGCAACATCACACGTGGCTAGGCCCGCTCTCGAGGCCGCATGCCGCCACAACCACATTTCTCGGAAAACACATACAACCACTCCAGACCTCCGTTAGATAAAACATCCATCCCGTGACCGTGGCTACGTTCAGCGACCTATTGTCACCTCGAACCCAATCTCGCTTATTACAAATCTTAAGCAATTACAACTATAATAAAATCTAGGCTAAGGTACTAGAGGATGTTCCCAAGGTTTCCAAGGAAAGGCTTCGGCTTTCCTTTCATCTCCGACATATATATATATATATATATGTATATGTATATATACAGGGTGGTGGGTAACTATATTTTCGACTTCTCTTTTCACGTAGAATCACCCCCTTTCCGCTTGTACCACCAGTTACCAACCATAAGAATCGTGGCTTACTTTTTCTTTTATTATACTCACTTATCCTGTTTTCAATTCGTTAAATTATGCCGATTAAAAGACAATTCTAATTTTTATATTAATAAAGCTTCGAAGTTTTGAAGCAAGGAATTTGTTAGTTAGAAGTTTATGATTGCAATACATTTTCAAGAGCATTTTCAAGGTGTTTTACAACTTATTTGTTCGCTATATCGACTTATATTTTTAATTCGTTCAGTAAATAGAATCGTTGGCTGTGAATACATAAATACACTTCGATGGCGGCCATTTCATGATATGATTTTGAACTTTGATCGAATTAGGTTTGAGAAATTTCTTACTCTTCGCCCATCATGTTATGTTACCAGCTGTTATGGTAGTTAATACTTGGGAACTTGTATAAACTAAGGAATTTCTGTACAATGGTCATCTGTACGGGCCAACTGAATGACGTAGTAACGTGTAAAAATGGCCGTAATTTAGCGAAAGAATGCTCAGTTTTACGTAGTCGTAACTTTTGAACCAGTAGATCCCCCGCCTTAAAATTTCCATTTTCTATCTTCGCATTCTAAAGGTCAATAATTTTTGATTTCCTAACATAAAGTTAGTCGAAAACACTATTATACTTATTGTACATTTATGTATTTAGTATAGATATCTGCATGTATGAATACTATTCGTATTCTCCCTACTTTTTGCATAATCTGAGAGAGAGTGCGATACCTCGACACTATCTCTGTCCTTCAACATGATCTTCAACTCACCTGTAACGCGCTAGCCATCTCTATCATTCTATGGGAGAACTACATGGTGTCGATGATGATGGTGTCAAAAATTCGATGCGAGTACTATAGCAAGGAGTGAATAAGAATTCAAAATACAGGAAATACGCTATTGGAAAACTTGAAGTTTAGTCGTTAAAAATCACAATAGATTAAAAGGTTTTCATTCAGCCATGCGAGGTTATTAAAAAATGTTTTCTTTTCTAAGGGAGAATTTCAAGCAAGTCTCTATAAAAAAAAGCTATGCTTACATCTTAATACTATGCTTAAGTTATCTTGAATTTTTCACGCACTTTATTGAACAACTGCTAACGTTTCTAGTTCGTAAGAATGATACCTAGATTCCGCAGGGCTACTTCTTATACTGCAATATTCTATTACTCTATTTTTACCTTCAATCTTGTGCATTAAAATAACCTCATATCCATCCGAACTAGCGTCGATACGAAGTTCTATCGGGTAGTTCGGGTCAAATACCATTAACACCTGCGCGTCGGTCAGGGCGGAAATTACCTTTTGCCTTATTTTTCCATGCCTATCTGTCCAAGTCGTGTTTTTATTATCGGAAGTAAGCGCATACAAGGGTTTCATTACCCGTGAAAATTTAGGGACGAATTTTCGGAAATAAAGAGCTAAACATATGAACTGCCTGAGCTGTGTGACGGTCGTTGACGCAGGTAAAGAACTCAAGGCGTGCATTTTACCCGGATTGGGACGAACTTCTCCGTCGTAAATTACATATTCCAAATGGAGTACCGATGCCTTCAGAAAAGAACATTTTGAAAAGTTAAAGGAGAATCCGGCTTTTACAAGGGTATCTAGTACAGTGTGCAATACTTTTAGAGCTTGATCTATCGAGTCGGCAATAATTAGGACATCATCCAAATAGGCGACAACGTACGAATGGCACGTTGGCTGTTACACGTGTTTTCAAAGGAATCTCAAGAACGATCTCTCGTTTCGTTTGTTCGCCGCTGCTGAATACAATGAAGGAAAGTGTAGTACAGATCACTCTGACCAAATGATTTCTTATGTCACCACAATTAAAAAGCGTCAAATGCTACAGAAGACTTGGCACGCGACTACTCCTGAGGATTTCCGTAGTAAACGCTTTGATGGTTTACAAAATTGTAGCAAGGAAGAACATAAATATTAGAATATTTAGACAAGTATGAGTTGCACAATTATTAGGGTTGTCCGAAAATATAAGAATCCCCATTTTCGACGGATTCAGCATAGTATCGCCGTCCCGAAAATGACTTCCGGAAGAAACATTAAACGCGCACGCACTTATGTTATGCAAATAAAGGACATCGAATGGATCGAACAAAGGTACAAAAGAATTCGAAGAAAACAACAACTTATTATCCAAATTGTTCATCGAGGGTAATCAATGCTGTATACTTCCTAGAATTAGGATGAATAGGGATTTGGAGAAACCCACCGGCCATGTCCAGAATAATAAAATATCTCGCTTTTGCAATCTCGCGACTTGATCCGCAATGAGGGGTAAAGGATACCGATCCGCGACCGTATATTTATTTAGTTCTCGAAAATCTACCTATCATCTATCTGAACCATTGTTCGTCTTCACGAGTAGCACAGGGCTCGCGAACGGTGAATTACTAGGCTTTATGATTTTTGGCTGTAATTAAGTCGCTTGTTCTATCACGTACTATTCTGCGCTCGCGAAGTCTATTAGGACTCCTTGTACGGCGATGTTAGGATCAATTAATTGTACTTCTAACTGGCCTGTATTTTTTTGTACGAGTACTTAGGGAACCCGTAACGGATGAATCTCTGAATTTTCGAAAAGAAAGATTAGTCGACTTTTATCGCTACCACGTACCTCATTATCAACTTCATTAACATCGATCTCGTTTTCAGCGGTTTTATTACAGGCATTAATTATTTTTGTTTTACACATAGCGAGGCTATTTTGTGTAATATTACGTCAAAATCTTGGCTTAAAATTTAACGAGTAATCGCGATATCGTATTGTTAAATAACTATCAGCGAGAACATGAAAAGTTTATCTCTAACCACCGACACCTGCAACGGACAAGATTTGAGCGATACGTTTAGTACCGATATTTCTTATTCCTCGCATTACTACTATATCAATCGTTCTTTTGCCAGAAATTCTCAAGACTACGGATTCTTTAATTAGCGAACACTCGGCTCCGAAATCGGGGTAAAATGGAAACGACTCACCCGGATGGCTTGATCTACCAGTTAGCGCCTCCACTACGTAGAAGTCAATTCGACACTCGGTATTGAAATTATATTCAGGGCACTGCTTTGTAAAGGATCTTCCTCCATAATCAGATTGGTAGCTGCGCACCAGGCAGCGGAGTCGAAAAATTGTTAGGTTCCACACTCGATTTTTGCACAACCGACGGAATTAACTCGCGCACGATGGTCGTAAGCTCTTGCACTGTTATAACCGGCACTGATCCCACTTCTGATGTCGGGTTTACATTAGAATTAGGGTTAGGGGCGTGAAACAAATCTTCGTTTGGGTTACACGTTGTCGTTATGCAATAGAGAAGACATTGACTAGTGCAAATACGATTATTATAGAACCGGACAAGTAACCATGGTAGTTAGGTACTCGAGAAACTAATGACAATGATCCTAGGTTCAATAACGAATCCGCGGTCGACGGGATGATAGATGAACGTACTCACAAAATCTAAGTCGGACGCGTAATATTCACTGGTCGTAAAGAGTTACTCCTTTCATCAATGAGATCGCGAGCGAGAATGCCTTTCCCGTCCCGATGATGCCACAGAGGAAAACTATAATGGGGTGTGTCTAAGGATACGAGATCATCGGATTCGTCGAGAAAAGCCTTCGTTCAGAAAGTAAGGGAAATTGGCGTTGCTGCTAATTGGTCAATCTCCATATCGGTGGTTAGAAAAAGATGCTAGCCGCCCTCGAGGGAAAGTTGCTAGTGGGAGACGCCGCTCGTTGAAAAATATGTCTCCCCTATCTTCCCGTAGTTGGGACAAAGACTGTTTGTCTGTTTGAAGGACTTTAGTTAACTAAACCTTAAGATTTATAACGGGCCCTCGGGCTAGCCGAACATGTACTGCGGAGACGCATCGACATCTGGCAATCATCTTACTTGAAGAATAGGGTCTGCGTGTGGCGAGTCACAGGACAGAAACCGTTGGAATGTTTACTGTCGCGTGTCGCCACGAATATTTCTTTTAAGGAGAGCTATAGAATTACTCCATACCTTTGTTAGACAAAGCGTTCATCCCGTAACCGCGGCTACGTTCGGCGACTGACTGTCGCCTCGAGCCCAAGCTCATTATCACAACTCTCGAACAATTACAATCGGATTGAATAACTATAATTGTTCAATTACAGCTATAGTAGACTCTAGGTTACAATGTTGCGGGATTATCAAAAATTCCAAAGGCTCCGGTGTTCTTTCATCTCCGACATATATAAGACATATAATTTAATAACATATTTACTTCTTGTTCGAGAAATATAGGCACGTATTCACCTAATCCGTAATGTTTTAGTAAAACAAACATGTTTCCTTCTTCTGAATTTAAGATTACTCCCTTGGAGGTGTCCTGTAACGTGATGGTGTTGGTGTATTTTCTCCAAATACATTTTCATCATTCATATTTGCAGGAATATTTTATTGGCGCAATGGTCTAAATTCAGGCACATATTCAAGAGTAGTATCAAGATCTTCTGTTTGGTTCGACCAATTGCGGGGAGACGTAGTCGCTAGGAGAGACGTCGACGGGAGTCGTAAATTCCCGTTACGATTATAACAATCGACACCACGAATTGATCGATCCCCTGATTTCCGTTGAGATAATAGGGGTGATTGAGTTTGTATAACACTGTGATTCACAGAATTATAAATTATATATTTCCAACACTTAGATTACACTGTCGAGGAAAGATAAATAGATAACAACTTGTCACACGAGGATGAGATAGATATGTGCGCTAGAGCAGGGCTCTTATAATGAAAGTTAATGTATTAGTGGACGTATGTAGTGGATGTATTAGCACTATAATATATTTAGGAGAGGAGATGTATGTTCGACAACATCGAGAACCGACAAAGGTTTGCGTGAAGTATGCGACTCTCGCGCTATGTGTAGACTGCCGCGTTAGGCGTTAGTTTTTAGACTGACTGTCGCTCTTTTTCTAATACGGAAGAAAAGTTCGGTGTGGGTGTGGCCCTGTGCCTAAAGAACGCGGATTCGTTGTTCCCACTTTCGTTAGGAAAAGTGAGGGTAACGAACCGTGGTGTCGATTGGTCATGACCTGCACTACTGCTCGAAGGGATGAGTAGGAAGTCTCCTACCATCGTGGTGGATATGAGGTGGTATGGTGATAAGTGCGTAAGGAACTACTCTTGGTGTTTTTAACGAACAATAGTTTATTTAGAACTAATCAACAATCAGAGTTAATAATTAACAATTAACAATTACACTTAACAGACAACTGGTAACAACTAACAAATAACGATAGACACCGAGAGATCATTCGACGCGTTGCTATGCAAATAGTACCGAGGAGTTACACATTTAATGGCGTAAGACAGACTGCCTGCCCTTTTGTTTCGGATCGCGCAGATTCTTCCCTTCGTAGCCCATATCCCCCACTAGCGTGCATTCATTAGATGTGCCGCCAGTGCTGGCACGTGTATGCTCTTCCGAGAATTCGGCGGAAAGAGAGTGAAGATATCGATGGTACATTGGGCACGTCGGTGTTGCGCTTTGGCGGCGTCGCGCTTTGGCGGCGTCGCGCTTTGCATCCGGAGCCGTTGAAAAGTTCCGTGGCCCGTGCCGCCACAGTACCCAGTGATAACGCTATATAAACGAAAAATATATAAATGTTACAGGCAAGGGTGCACGTTCGCCGGCTCCTAACGCCTATCCGAGACCCGCCTGAAACCAATCAGGAAATCGAACTCTCCTGCCCGCGCGTGTGGTGTGATGAACTCTTGAGTCCCCTTCGCTTTGTTCGTTTCGGGCACCAGGCGGTATTGTTACATTGCGCTTTTCCGTGCTATGGTGTTCAATATTATCGTTAAATAGAAATGCGGGTTTCAATCGGTCTATGGACACTATTACGTTTTTATTATTTATTTTAATAGTGAAGGTCTTTTTTCTTCGCTCTATAACCTGATACGGCCCGTCGTAGGGTGGTTGTAAGGGGTCTCCGATGGCGTCGCGCTTTGCATCCGGAGCCGTTGAAAAGTTCCGTGGCCCGTGCCGCCACAGATAGATGACCGTGTTCGTGAGGAAAACCTAGCTTGTTTTATTAGAGGGCTATTCGGATTTTCCTAATGGGCGCATACCCGCTTTCTCCGTGTTTTAAGTGCGCCTAATAAACCCAAGGACCTCTCTAAAAACCGACTGTGTTTCGAGAATATTTTTAAGCTTTAGAAATTCTTCAAGACAAACGGATTGAAGACACATGGCGAAACAATACAGGGAAGTGAAAGTTATGGTGGGTCCTTAGGTTTATTGAGGGTCGAAGTGACGTTACGCAGGCCGGTTGTTGTCCGGTCGCGCGTGCTGGCGTGCAGATGTTTTAGGCGGCGTAACAACACCTAAATAAACTTGCAAAGGAAATAAAAAACAAAATAAAAGAACACAATAACAACGAGTTCATAAAATTCGTAGAGTCACTATCTGCACACGAGAACCCCAACTACTTCCTATGGAAAGCCACAAAAAAAAATAAAGAAGCCAATCAAATTAGTCCCGACAATCAGAAAAGCAGATAATACATGGGCAAGAAGCAACGAAGAACAAGTTGAAGAACTTTCAAACCACCTAAGCAATACATTTACACTACATAATATCAATAACAGCGACCACAGGTTATCGTTTAAACAATACATTCCCTCTAAAAAAAACAGATTTGGGATAAAATTTTTTATTTTATGTGATACCCAATCTGGGTATGTACAGGGTCTTATTATTTATAGTGGATCATTGAGTACTGTAAGCAGCGAAAATGAAATTATCTGCGAATCAAAGACTATAGTCGTGTAACTATTGAAACTTTATTTAGGCAAAGCCCATACATTGTATCTGGATAATTGGTACACAAGCCCAGTACTTTTTATCTTTTTATATAAAAATGGAACTAATACCTGTGGAACTGTAAAGGAAAGGCGAAAGGGCACCCTAATTACCCAGAAAAAATTAAAAATGGGTGAAGCGAGTTTCCGCTCCTCAAGTCTTTTATTAGCAATGAAATGGTGTGACAAGAGGGAAGTGTATATGTTGCGTTCTTTCCACAATGAAAAATTTGTTCACACGAAACGTCATTATCGCACGCAAGAAATGATTAAAAAAGCAAAGCGTATTATCGATTATAGTCGGTTGATGGGAACTGTGGACAAAACGGACATGGTTATCAACACCATTCATTCAGAGCGAAAAAGTATGAAGTTGTATAAAAATATTTTTATCATTTAATAGATATGTGTGTTTGGAACTCTTATTGTTTATATGAATTAAAAACTGACAAACAAATATCAATGGCAAAATTTCACCTGGAATTAATTCACCAACTTTTAAGTCATAATATACAAGGAAATAACAATAACATTTCAACAGTTGTGGCACGGCGGCTCGTTCAGCGGGAGCGCCTCGCCGGAGAAACCTCCAGTGACGAAAGGATTAAATGGGTCTCACACTAATACCGGATATGATGGATCAAAATATTTTTTGACATTTATAGACCACTACAGTAAAGGCGCATAGATCCATACATTGAAATCAAAAAGTGAAGTTATAATTGTTTCTTGATTATATAAATAAAGTTGGGTTTTCGGTTCGGTTCGGAGCGAGGGTAACACGCGGACGGAGACCTCTGTGGAAAAAGTGAAGTGTGAAGGGAAAAAGGAAAAGGACGCACAAACTGGCATGAAGAAGGGAAAATAAAGAGTGAGCATACGAGGAGAAAGCAAAAGAAAAGCGAAAAAAAGACAAGAACCAGAGAGAGTTACAAATAAAAAAAACTAGAAAAGAAGAGGTTAGGAGGTCAGAAGCGCGGCAAAACAAAGTAAGGTAGGGAAACGGCAGATGGCGATAAACAAGGGAAGACCAAGGAAAATGGGAAATATGGCAGTCTTCAAAAATACACTGGACAAATACAGCTCGACAGAAAAAGAGACACCAGCCAGGGAGAAAGGAATGGAAGTAATGATGGAAAAAGCAGAGAAAATGGAAAGAGGATTTAAGGCAATGATAAAAGAAATAAAAGGGATATTCGAAAAAAAGTGGAGGAGATGAAGAGGGAAATGAAAGAGGAAGAGGAAAGAAGTAAGAGAGAAGAGTGGGAAAGGGAAAAAAAGGAACCATTGGGCAGAATTAGAAGAATCGAGGAGGAGAAAGACAGAGCGGAGAGAGAGAGAGAGAGAGAAAAGAAGAAGGCACATAGTAATTAAAGGACTGGAACGAAGGAAGCAATGAAGAGACAGTAAAGGAGTTCATAAACGAAAAAATGAAGATAGGGGCAGAAGTAGAAAGAGCACATATGATAAAAGGGGGGGGCAAGAACACAATAATAGTGGCGACGATGAAATCGATGGAGGAAAAGATACGGACAACGAAGGAGAAAAGCAAATTGGAAAAGGGTGGATACATAGACGATGATTTGACAAGAAAAGAAAGAAAGGTACAGCTACACATAAGAAATGTATCTTAGGTTTAGATATGACAACACCTGTTAGAATTTAATCTTGAAGTTAAGATTAATAATCTGTGGAAGACACAATGTTTATGTTGAAATAATATTATGTGATATTTATTAAACAAAATTACAAAACCTAATGTATTTAAAATATAAGTGAGTATTATATAAGTGTAATATAAGCTCACTATCACAAATCTCAAACAAATACAATCGGATCGAAAGACGACAATTGTTTAATTATGCCTATGATAGTATCTAGATTACGGTGTTAGGGGATTATCCCGAAGTTCCAAAGGGCAGGTTTCGATGTCCTTTCATCTCCGACATGTAATGGAACTTTACATATTTTGCCCTCCCGCGTTGTTTCGCTACGTTTTTTATGGTTTGTGTAAACTTTACAGGCTCTTGCTGGCCTTGATTTCGATATTGTTGGATCAATATGCTTTGGAAAATAACTCAAATATTTCGCGTACAGTCTCTTTGGTAAATCTCCCTTCGATAATCGTCCTCTTCGTTTATACTCTGGTAACGGTATATTTTTTAGTAATGATTCGGCTATTCCAGCATTAGTCCGTTTTTTCCTAGTATTTATTTTGTTGAATAAAATGTACGAGTTGAACAAAGCAATATCAAAGAAGTAAAAGAAAACTTTTCGGTAGTATCCTTTCATACATTTAATCATCAAAGAAAAGAGGTTAGATAGATATAAGGGAGCAGGCAATAAAGTGATAACGCCATAAGACTGATAGAATGTAAAAAGCGTGATAGGTAAACGATATAAAACTGAAAGGTCATCCAAAGCCGAAAGGCATGGACTATGTAATAATAAAATAATAAATAATAATACATAATTAAAGTTGAAAATCTTACTGGCAAGAAAATAAAGAGACTAAGGCGTGATAATGGCAAAGAGTACATAAACAAAGATATGTACAATTTAGTAAGGGAAAAGGGGATTTTCGTAGAACCATGTCCACCTTATGTTCACAAGCCAAATGGAAGATCTGAACGCTATAATAGGACAATTATGAACTGTATGACGTAGAGTTTTCGTGAGAGTGCCTGAAATTAAAAGAAATTCGGAAAGGGACAGAAAAGCCAACACTGGTATACTTGTAGGTTATGACAACGAAGAATTTTAAGAATTTTAATCAACAGCAAAATTATAATCGTAAGACACAGAATTTATAGGTGAAAATGAGAATTTATTAGGATTTTAAGCAGAAGATGAAACAGATGATGAATCGGAAGAAGGTTTTGACGAATACACTGAATCAAGCAAATTTTACGAAAGTGTAATAAATGACGAGACAGTCGAAAACGTTAAAACAAAAAAAGAACAGGAACTTAAGTAACAAATCAGAAGGGAAACTTGATGATACAGCAAATGATTTGAGACGGTCAGAACGGGAAAGAAAGAAACCTCAAAGATACGACCAAACGAGCTCATATCTCATTTACGTGAATGTAGTTAGTGCAGATAGTCCTAAAATCCATGAAGAGACTTTAAGTGAGATGGCAGCGATTCATGGAAAGAAGCAATGGATCGAGAAATGAATTTTTTAATTAAAAATAAAACTTGACAATTAGTAGAGAAACTAAAACACAAGAAAATATTATATTTGAAATGGATATATACGAATAAATCTGATAATTGTCAGAGAGGGAGTATGTATTGGGGATATTCTTGTTTCCTGATAGAAGTCTTAGTAGGTGTGGAGAGGTAGATTGCGTTTATTATGCTCGTGTTTAAGTATTCCGTGGCTGCTTCGATTTCTTCCTTTATTTTTAGTGGAGTTAAGGCTGAAGTTGAGTGTGTAAAGACTTCTTTAAAGACCTGCCAGTTGGTGTGTTGGTTGTGAATGGAGTCATTAGGTGTATTCTCGATGATTGTTGAACTGACTGTTGCTATCACGGGAGCATGATCAGAGGAGAGATCAGCCGAGAAGTTGATCTGGACGTGTCTTGATGAGATATTTTTAGTTACGAAGAAGTCGAGAAGGTCGGGTATTTTGTTGGTGTCAGTGGGCCAGTATGTGGGTTCGTATGTGGTCATGACAGTCTTCTATTGCTGTTTGTTGCTTGGAGGTAGTCTTTCTGGAATGATGGAAGTGCTTAATACTTGCTTTGATTATTATTCCGGTGCCACCGTGGGCCTTTCCGCTGGGGTGTTGGGTATGGTAGAATTTGTAACCATTTATTTTCAGGTAGTTCGTGTCGGTGAAGTGGGTTTCCGATACGAGCATTACGTCGATTTGCTGGTGTTTTAGGAAGAGTTCTAGTTCAAGTTTGTGTTGCGCTAGACCGTTGGTGTTCCAGAGTGCTATGCGCCTTGGCTTTATTTTGCGTCGGGGCGTGTTAATTTATCCACGATAAGTGTTAGTAGCGATAGCAAGTTATTTATTTGCTCTGATTGTTTCTCTATTAGCTTTTCAAGCCTAGAGACGTTGTCTGTGTTAGGTGGGTTGGGGACACTGTTTTGGGGAAGATTCCTTTGGCTATTCGGGTTATTTTGGATGCCTTGTACTGCTTGGGCATAGGAGGTTGAGGTGATGATGAGTTTGGTAGGACTGAGTGTTTGGTTGGTTGATACCTCTTTTGCTCTGAGCTTTGGGTACCTGTTTGTGTATAATGTTTTATAGGCTGAGCAGCCTTTGTAGTTGGCAGGATGATCCCCTTGACAGTGGATGCATTTCGCTGGGGTTTCCGGTGATTTGGCGCACTGGTCAGTGGAGTGAGTGTCTGCGCATTTAACGCAGCGGAAAGTATGGTTGCAGTATTTCTGCGTATGACCGTACCTTTGGCACCTTTTGCATTGCACTATTTCTTTTTTCACAAGCGGTGGTTCGAATTTTACTATCGCGTTCACTAGACGACTGATGTTGTAGATTTCCTTATTGTTCGGCTTTGTTTTATGTCTAGGAAGAATAAGGATAACGGATCTTTCGAGACTCTATGCCTTATATTACTTACGTTGATGACTTCGTGGCCGAGTTTTGAGAGTTCGTATTTGAGTTCGTCTATGTCTGCTGAATGGTGGATGTTTCGTAGGACCACCCGGAAAGGCCTTTCCTGTTTGAGTTGGTAGATGTGGAAGTTGGCGTTCAGGGTTCTGAGTATCTTGGTGAGTTTTCTGTAAGCTTCTGGGTTTGTCGGCAGTATTTTTACTTTATTGTTATTTGTCTTTAGGTTATAATCCTCCTTGGAGATATCTCTCTCTAGGGACTTGATCATTGTCTGTATGTCGATGACGTCGTCTACAAATATTGGTGGGGGAGGGGGGATTCTCTGTGAGTGTTGGTTTGATGGCGGTTCTACGATTTCCATGGCGTCGTTTGAGGATTCCAATACGGCGAACCTGTTGTGATACTGAACGTATACAACCATACGTTCCGCTGCGTTAAATGTGCAGGTACACACCCAACTGACCCAAAATGCAGTAAATCACCGGAAACTCCAGCGAAGTGCATCCACTGTCAAGGTGACCATCCTGCCAACTACAAAGACTGCCCAGCCTACAAAACCCTGTACACAAATAAGTACCCTAAACACAGAGCAAAAGAGGTAACCAATCAAATACCCAGTCCTCCCAAATTCACTACTACCTCAATTCCCTTAACCAATCAAATACCCAGTCCTCCTAAATTGACCACCACTTCAACCTCCTATGCCCAAGCAGTACAAGGAATCCAAAATAATCCGAATAGCCACAGGGACCATCCTCAAAATAGTGTCCCCAATTCACCAAACACAGACAACGTCTCTAGGCTTGAAAAGCTAATAGAGAAACAATCTGACAAATAAATAATTTGTCATTAACATTAACTATTAACACTCATCATGGATAAATTAATGCGCCCCGACACAAAATAAAACCAAGACGCATAGCTCTTTGGAATGCCAACAGTCTAGCTCAACACAAATACGAACTAGAACTCTCCTTAAAACAACAACAAATCGACGTAATGCTCATATCTGAAACTCACTTCACCGGCAAAAATTACCTGAAAATAAACGGTAATAACTTTTACCATATCCAACATCCCCGTGGAAAGGCCCTCGGCGGCACCGGAGTCATTATCAAAGCCAGCATTAAGCACTACGAACTTCCAACATTCCAGAAAGACTACCTTCAAGCAACAAACGTAGCAATAGAAGACTGCCATGGTACAATCACTACTTCAACGGTATACTGCCCTCCCAGACACTCCATCGCCAAAGAAGAGTTTGATAACTTCCTTGACGCTCTAGACAATAGATTCATATCTGGGGGAGACTATAACGCCAAACATACCCAATGGGACAGCAGACTGGTCACAGTAAGAGGCAAAAATCTCTTAAATAGCATAATCACTAACAATCTCAACTACCTCACCACATATGAACTAACTAAACCACATATAACTATAAATATCTCGCCAAGATACGTCCAAATCAACTCGTCGGCTGATCTCTCTTCTGATCATTCCCCCGTGATAGCAACAGTCAGTTCAACAATTATCGAGAATACATCTAATGGCTTTATTCATAACCAACTCACCAACTGGCAACTCTTTAGAGAAGTCTTTAATCACTCAACTTCAGCCTTAACTGCACTAAAAACTAATGAAGAAATCGAAGCGGCCACGGAATACTTAAATATGAGCATAACAAACGCTATCCGCTCCTCCACACCTACTAAGACTTCTATCAGCAGACGTGAATATCCCCACTACATATTAAAGAAAATAGCCGAAAAACGTAGACTAAGAAGAGTATGGCAGACCCATATAACACGCAAACGCACGGATGACAAACGCAAACTAAACAACGCAACTAGAAAGCTATCCAAAACCTTAAAAAATTATAAAAACGACTGTTTCCATAAATACCTCGCCAATTTGTCCCCCACAGCTGACTCCAACTACTCACTATGGAAGGCCTCCAGAAAACTCACGCGCCCCCCGCAAATAATCCCTCCAATCCGCCGTCCGCAAGGTGGATGGACGCGTAGCCCTATAGAAAAAGTCAACCTGTTTGCTAAATACTTGTCTAAAGTATTTAAATCCCATTTCTCCAAAGCTGCCGCGGGCATCACTGAATACCTGCACTCTCCCTTCCAAATGTCTTCACCTATTGAACCCTTCACTTCTGCAGAGATTATAGAATCAATCAGTCGCCTAAATCCCAAGAAAGCACGACCTAATAGGCAATAAAGCAATCAAGGAAATTCCCATAAAAGGGGTTGCACTCATCACATCGATTTTTAACGCAATTCTTCGCCTTGAATACTTTCCTAAGGCCCGGAAAATTTCACTGATTACTCTCATCCCTAAACCCGGGAAACCAATATATAAATCTAGCTCCTACCGCCCAATTAGTCTTCTACCTACCTTGTCAAAACTATTCGAGAAGATGCTAACGAATCGACTCCTTCCACTCCTAGAGGATTTGAAAACATTCTCAGATCGTTAATTCGGTTTTCCGAAACAATATTCAACAGTAGAGCAAATCCATCGCATAACACACATTATCAGCCAAATCCTTGAAAAGCAAAAATATTCCTCAGCGGTATTCCTAGACATCCAACAGGCATTCGACAAAGTATGGCACGAAGGACTACTATACAAACTTTAAAAAATCCTACCACACAGCTACTACTCCATGCTAAAGTCCTACCTAACCAATAGACAATTCATGGTTAAATACTTGGATGTCACTTCCACAACATTCCCAATAGAATCTGGCATACCCCAAAGTAGTGTCCTCAGACCCCTACTGTTCTCCATCTACACTTCCGATTTACCTATATCAACAGAGATAACAATAGCAACATTTGCTGACGACACTATTGCTATTAGCTTCCCACGCAAACCCGATAATTGCTTTATCCACTCTCCAGCGATATCTCGACTCTATGGAAAAGTGGTTTCATAAATAGGGCTTCAAAATTAATGAAAAAAAACCCATACATGTAACGTTCACGCTCCCAAAGCAAACCTGCCCCCAGGTCACCATCAACAATACAACAATTCCTAGCAAGGACACAGTCAGATACCTGGGCATGATCCTGGACAGGAGGTTGACATGGAAAAATCACATCACAGACAAAACGAAGCAACTAAAGGACAAACTCAAAAAATTCTATCGGCTTACTAGCCGATCCTCCAAACTAAGCACACAGAATAAAATTACCCTCTATAAGGCCGTAATAAAACCTGTCTGGACCTATGGAATCCAACTATGGGGAACAAGAAATAATTCCAACATTGAAATACTTCAACGCTTCCAATGGAAAACGCTAAGATCCATTATAAATGCACCCTGGTATTGTTGAGAAAAGTTAGGTTGGTATGATCGCTAGTTACTACAAGCTAAGTTGGTACGACTTCTAGCGACGCTCTTTTGTCTTAGAAGTCGATCACGTGTTAATTGACTAAGTGTATCCTGTGAGTTAAGACGTGTTGTACGAGGCGGAGAAATATATAGAGAAAATCGAATCTGTGTGAATCGATTAATTATCATCCCCAAACCTACATCAATTAACAGGTATGTCACCAACGAACTAATACATGACGATCTCAAGATACCAACAGTCAAAGAGGAAATAGAAAAATATAGCGACAGATATAGCAAAAGAGTCAACAAACACCGAAACCCCTAATCACTAGACTACTTGATACGTCGGATCAGATCCGCAGGCTGAAGAGACACTACCCGCTAGACCTAAACGCTAGATTCAATTGGTTATCTAAATTAAGTAATATTTACTTATTTATAATACTTACTTATAAATTATACTTATCTATAATAAGTATTAATTTATTATAAATTATTACTGTAGTAACTGATGGATTCTTAGAGTAAGGACAAGTGATGATGGTAGAGTTTAAAGTTTAATGTATTTTAATAAGTGATATTCAAATACAAGAGGACCGACTACAATATCGCGCACGTCGATGCACACTCCGTGTCCGCTCAACTCGCACTCCGCTTCTCAACTGCCTCTCTGGCCGTTGCAGCATTCTTGTGTCTTTTGCTAGGCCCACCGCACACGTGTTCCGCAGACGCTCGTAGCCAGGGTCACGTAGGTCTTTTCGGCGAAGCTATTTATTTGAAGGACCCGATAACGCATTGATGGAGCCGACAGCGCCTCGGCTCTCGCGACATTGTCTATAGTTGGCTCGACGTTTCTTCTTAGTCCCTTCTCCCCGATACTACATTACTACATTAGGGTTGATGAACTCGCCACCTGTTCTGTACATACATACGAAAACAGTTAATATATATATTTTTATAATATTATAAGTTTCGTTCGGACCTGTCCCTTTGTACAAATACTGTATCCCTGTATGTAGTATAATATATATGTCGGAGATGAAAGAACACCGGAGTCTGTAATTGAACAACTGTAGTTATTCAGTCCGATTGTAATTGTTCGAGAGTTGTGATAATGAGCTTGGGCTCGAGGCGACAGTCAGTCGCCGAACGTAGCCGCGGTTACGGGATGAACGCTTTGTCTAACAAAGGTATGGAGTAATTCTATAACTCTCCTTAAAAGAAATATTCGTAGCGACACGCGACAGTAAACATTCCAACGGTTTCTGTCCCGTGGCTCGCCACACGCAGACTCTATTCTTCGAGTAAGATGATTGCCAGATGTCGATGCGTCTCCGCAGTACATGTTCGGCTAGCTCGAGGGCCCGTTATAAATCTTAAGATTTAGTCAACTAAAGTCCTTCAAACAGACAAACAGTCTTTGTCCCAACTACGGGAAAATAGGGGAGACCTATTTTTCAACGAGCGGCGTCTCCCACTAGCAGCTTTCCCTCGAGGGCGGGTAGCATCTTTTTCTAACCACCGATATAGAGATTGACCAATTAGCAGCAACGCCAATTTCCCTTACTTTCTGAACGAAGGCTTTTCTCGACGAATCCGATGATCTCGTGTCCTTAGACACACCCCATTATAGTTTTCCTCCGTGGCATCATCGGGACGGGAAAGACATTCTTTCTCGCGATCTCATTGATGAAAGGAGTAACTCTTTACGACCAGTGAATATTACGCGTCCGACTTAGATTTTGTGAGTACGTTCATCTATCATCCCGTCGACCGCGGATTCGTTATTGAACCTAGGATCATTGTCATTAGTTTCTCGAGTACCTAACTACCGCGGTTACTTGTCCGGTTCTATAATAATCGTATTTGCACTAGTCAATGTCTTCTCTATTGCATAACGACAACGTGTAACCCAAACGAAGATTCCTTTCACGCCCCTAACCCTAATTCTAATGTAAACCCGACATATAAAATTTATGTGTAACAGAATAATAAAGTATTAACGTACACCGCTCTATTCTCTTATACATTTCAAACTGGAATGAATTCGTTTTATTGCATATTCATTCATTCAACACACACGCAAGACGCTCGTCTCATGGCGTTTTCCTTTTATCTTTCTCTCTTTCATTTTTCGCTCGTACAATACAGATGTACATACATCTATTTTTTAACAATAAATAATACGCAACGTGTTGAAGAAGAAAAAAAGAGAAATAAGAAACGCGCGATTTTATATATTTTTTGGATACATAGATTCCATTATAAAATTAATATTTATCTTTGCACGTGTAAATCATTCAATGTTCTCCGTTTTGAAAATGTGTTAGAAATATGGATTGATGTTAAGATGTGTAGATGTACTATGCTACACGCATTATACCTAGGCATATAATTACTAGCGTACATGTCTAGGCACAAGTACTGTTGCTCTTCTCTAAATAGATTCTATTCTGGAAATCAACTTCCTCTCAAGCAATACGCTTAGTTAGTCTATATCACCGTGCAAAAGCGGACGCTCCTTGTTTTAAATAACAAAGTAGTTTATCGCGTCGTGTGTTGTATAATTTTTAAGTTACTTTTTCGACTAAATGTATATTTGTTTCAATTATTTTTGAATAGCTACATTTGTAATACTAATACTTTTTAAGCCCCACATAATTTAATATTAGCTCTTTTTTCAGAATTTAATGAATCACTTCGTACTTTTAATTTATAACAGAATATATGTGAACTAAACTTCTATTTAAATTTTGTATTATATAAAACTTATTATAAAAGTACATAACAGTTATAAGTGAATGAAATTCATTAAATGAAAGAAGATATTTAAAAATTTTTTGTTCGAATTCTTACGATTAAAAAGTTATTTGTGGTAAGTTTTTAGATCGCAAAATTTTTTCCTCCTTCATTTCTTTTTTTCAATAGGATGATGCATTTAATTGCACGGCTAATCACAATACCGTGTGTTTCATTAAATTTTGTGCATTTTTATATTCAAAATACATTTTTTTATATTCATATCCCATTTCTAACGACTTCAAATTAATAAATTTTTGTATAATTAAATTATATTTTTCGCTTATCTATTTTTTAGACTATATATTTTAATCGCTCAATTAACAATGTTATACGTGAATATGTAACTCAATCAAACTGTGATGAAAAAGGAAAAATATCTATTATTTTTATGAAAAATTTGTTGTACTTTCAATATTAAAGTTTTTTTCTTTGGTCATAGTATGTATTAAATATATCATACTAATTCGAAATATTATTGGAATTTCTATATTTTCAAATTATTATTTAATAACGAGAGATTATAATTTAATGATTTAAATCTCTGTTACTATAAATAAAAAATGTTAGCACATAAAATAATATTAAAATAATTAAGAACATATGAATCACTTTTACCACAACGTATGTAATATATGCATTTTTGTAAACGAGATTGTTACAAGTTTTAACAATGGAATCTCAGACTACTTGTGCGATTTGCGGGAAAAATGCAATTCATAAATGTAGTGCCTGTGGAAATGTTTATTACTGCAGTAAGCAACATCAGAAAGAGGATTGGAGGAATCACGCAAAAGCTTGCAAAAGTTTTAAGGTTAGTAGTTTTCGTACTAATCTAATATTTTCTAGCCTATGAATTCAATTATATAATTATATTATATTAAGTTTAGTCTTAGTTCTTAGGAGAAAAAGCAAGATTACTTTAATGTAATCAAATTTATTATACCTTGTAAAATTGTTTCTTATGCGTTATAAAGTTTGTACACGATGTTTGAAAATGATTTGTCACAATATCCATCGAACAATTAGAACATAGTTTTTGATTTAAGTATGGTTTTCATCGTCTAAAGTCAATGCGTTATTTTGGTTAAGATTATCTTATTTATAAGGTTAGAACCTTAACCGAAATTTGAAAGAAATTCGAGTTCCAGTGCTGCCTGAAGTAGTTGATAGGTAAAGCTCAAAATTCAAGACTACTCTCAATTTTGAAACGAAACTATCGAGGCTTGACTTGAGACACGAACCTTGCGAGAAATCTGATGTATTTTAACACAGTAACACGTGGCGAAATTAAGAAAAGAGGCTCTTCGTTCTTCTTTTTCTTCTGAAACAGGAAAACTATATTCAAGAACCATACCAAAATTGGCACCAAATTATATCGAAATATGATGGTGTATTTATTAATTTCTGTAAAACTGTCCTGTGAATGTAATAACCATTTCTTATATGCTAATGAAAAGATAGGTTTACGTGCAAATTTTTTAGAAGCTACGCAGTGCAGCTGATGTGGCAACATCGCACGATATGTTTAGACGTTTGAATAGCGTGCGACGATTCATTGAAATGTACCATTTCCTTATTGAAGCTAATTATGTACGAAGGATAGTTTGGTATAAATATAATGTACAATTGTTTCAAATTTATATTAAGTCTGAGTCGTATTAATTATTCGAAAATTGAAGATAAAACATTAAATAATTAAATATTTCTGATTTTAATTTATTTATTACTTTTGTACGATTTTCTCAAGTTAACCAATTTTCTTTTCTAATTATAAATTCTGGAACTGTAATGTCAGAGTTTTACTAAATTTTTAACGACATTACATATTTTAAACAAATTTTTATTATCATATTTTTAACAATGATACTGTTATAAGATTTACAAAGTATATATACGAGTATATAGCATTCAAGGGATCCACGGAAAGAGGCGAATGTTAAACGTAACGAATTTTGAGTTTAACATTTTTACATATGCTGAATTAAAATTTTCTATGTTTTATAGTACCTAGTTATAAGAAATTCAAATATACATCGTACTTTCTACTTTTTCATAGTTTGATACGTTATAAATTACTTAAAATTACAAGTGAAAGTTGAAAATGATGCAGGCGAAAATGAAAAATATTTTTTATCCTAATATAATATCTATGAGGAAATATGTAGTTGTAACATGGTACAGTGCCGAATGGAAGTATTGGCACAATCTGTATCTTTGATAAAATTTTTTGTAAATCTGTAAAGAATGTGCTTCTTTATTTAATGTTTTTGTAAAATATAATTTTCGACTCTAAAGCTTAATATGCTAGTATACCTTGTATTCTTGCACACTTTAGCATACCATGAATCATAAATTTTAGAAATACTTATAATAAAGAAAAGTCATATAATACACATAAGGGTCAGTCTTGATACTGACTTTGGGAAAGAAAAAAAATATCTCAATTCAATGGGTATATTTTTTTTTCTTTTTGTATGTTGACCGATTTCTCTGAAACGGCATGACCAATCGAGATGAGTTTTTTGCATATTATAGGACATGTCCTCCCGCTGATCCAGTTACAAACATTTAACACTTTCTTACACTTACTTATCTTTTCGTGTAGAATCAATCCTTGTCCCGTCGTACTGCGATTTCCGACCCACCCTGTAAACGACCGGCAACTAATTGTGTCATGCGCGCTGTTACGGCCGCACAATTGTAGGCAAAATTCACTGATAGTTTTTTGCGAATATCTCGGAAGTGATTGACCGATATTTACATATACAGGAAAAAGTTATGCAAAATGTGGATCTTTATAATAGATTCAAAAATCATCAAAATTTATCTTTTCTTTCATACCTCGGAATCCAAAGCCGCGATGCGGTAAAAATAAAAAGGAGTGCAAAATATTACATAATTATTATGATATATTATGACTCAAATATTCAATCAATTATTTGTATATAATTTGTTGTTTATAAAGATATTTAGTAAAAAATGTTCTGTCTCGAATCAAATTCAAATAACCTATCGTCCGGCTTAGATAATTTTATCTAACTTTGCGAGACTTGTAATTCGCCATTCACTAATATGCCACTAGAGACAAAGGTACTATATTGGGGTGAAGATATTCGTCGGATGACGCCTGATAATTACTAGATGAGTTTTATAAATGAATGTTTTAAAAATAAATGTTATAGGGGAACTGACACGGAATTGGCACAAGAGTGCTTAAAAGCTTATGAAAAACCTTGTGTAAAAAACCTCTAAATCTCTATTTGAAAAATCTCCTTAGTGTAATTAAAAGACCTGAATTGTTAGACGTGTTCGTCTCTTTATATCAGATAACCAGTGTGGACGTTTACTTAATTAACAAATCAATTAGCGATCTTACCTTTCTGGATGGTTCGTGTGACTCACGAATAACTGCCCACAAAGGAGAGTGAATTAGGTTCAAGGAGGAATTCCGTTCTTTAATTGCCGATATATGCGTGTACTAGGCATGAACACAGAACGAAGCAGACGAATAACAGTCCGTAATAATACCAATTCAAGTAAAGGAATAAATAACCCCAACCTAACCCCAATCATTCAATAAATGTACGAAATACCCAATAAAACGAATCGCGCACTAAAGAATAAGTAATGCTGGTCAGCACTTCTAAAGTCTTCGATAGTATATGGTATGTAAGATTGTGTTACAAACCATTAGGGCATGTTTCCATAAGAAAATATAGACGGCATAAACGTAGAAGTTTTCTAAGAAAGTGTCTTAAGAGTAATTTTATATACATATACGCAGTCGGTATCTCAACTTTCGTAGACATTAAAGTATTTGTGTTTGCTGATAATACTAGCTTTACTAGATACACATTCAGTTTCGTAAATAACAAATGTGATATTCCAACAGTGTATGAAAATGAGGGTAATAAAAGACTCAACGTTATGCAAAGTAAATGTAACTATAATATAATACATCGTAGAGATACGAAAGACGAAGCTTTACGAAACTCGGACTATTAGAAGATTATACAAGGAATATGAAATTGATCTATGAAATAGTATTATAAACATGTATACGGACTATAATCATGGCGTAATAGCATCTCAATGAATATTGTCATTTGCGAGTTACCAATGTTAATTATTACACCACTTTGGGCAAATTGCAAAGAAAAATTCGAAATTAATTACGTACCTCGTTTTACAGTTAGCAGAAGATTCCTTATTGGGTCGTCATTGTATAGCCACACGAAATATCAAAGTTGGGGAAATTGTTTTGAAAGATGATGAACCTCTGATAGCAGGTCCTATGTATAATTGCGCTCCTGTGTGCCTTCGCTGTTACACGGTCTTGAACGAAACCATTGCAGTAGCTTGTGAAAAATGTGGTTGGCCTCTTTGTCAAGATTGCAAAGATCATGGATTAGAGTGTAATTTTTCTTCTTCTCGCAGAGATCATAAGGTAATTACACTACTTCATTGTTAAGATAACCTAACTATTTTTATTTTTGTAAGCTAAACACGAATCTGCAAACCGTTCCTTCCAATACTCGCACTTTTTGAAACCATCGGTTTTTTTAAAAATGTCAACATTCTAAACAACTTCTTCCTATATATAACAGCAGCTCGACTTTTATCGTATACAGCATTTAAAAATATTGCAGGATCTTTACTACAATTAGTTTATTTAAAGTAAATGGATTAAACAGATGTTGGTTAAACAGGAAACGATGGTTGTTTAACGTGAACTAATCACAATAACGTATTATAATTAAAACAACTAAATAGTTGATTTGCAACTCTCGTCACTACAGTTCCATCGCTCTCTGTCACGCGGACTACATTCTCTCGACAACGCTCGATTCACGCTCTCTGGCTTCTCAATCAACACTGACTGTTAATTCGTCTTTGTCCCTTAGCATCCCTTTGTCTTTCGTCTTAGCCCCATCACGCACGTGTTCCGCAACCGCTCGTGGTCAGGGTCACGCAAGCCTTTTCCGCGAAACTATTCGATTGATGGACAGACTATTGTTTATAGTTCGCCCGATATTTCTTAGGCCTTTCGTCCACTATACTACAATATGCGATTTGAAATGTGATTTCTGTGGAGGCCTTGATGAAAAAATAGATGAAAAGGATAACATTTTTATGAATCAGGCACCCGGAATATGTTTGACACGCTAATTCCAAATTAATGTTGAATTTATACCGATACGTGATTCTCACAAACCTCGTAATTTGATTAATTGGCGATGATGTTCCTCCGACTTCTATTACGAGTAACAGATTTACGTCTCGCACGCTTGTTTCCATCGACACTTGCGTATACAGATCACGATAAAATCATTGTGACTTCCTCCCGCTTTGAATAATGCATTGCAGATCGTTTATCGATACAATGAGAGATTTAACAGCTACCAAATCCTTGAATATCTAGACAGAAATAACATTTGTTCCTGTACAATTTCAAATTGACGATCGATCTTTTGTTATCGCTGAAACCTGCAATCTCACAAAAACTAAATTCCATTAATTAAAAAATATTAGAGTCCGAGATCGTTTGAAGATCGTACTATTGTACATGGGTGAATATACAGTAATGTTAGCTATAACATAGAATATGAAAAATTATTTATGTATACGTAGAAAAACATGGGTTACCTGGAAAAGAAGATATGAAAGGATATTTATTTAAAAAATGTTCCTCCATCTAAATCGCCACTTAAAATCATTTAAATTATGTAAGGAATATGTCTCGTATTATGCATAGGCAGAGAAAATATTTAGATTGCCTGTTTTAAGTGAAACACCCTGTATATCGCATTTCCACTGGTTAATTTTTCTTAAGTTTTCAATCCAAGCGTAGCAATTGTCTGCAGTAACAAACCTAATCCAATTTGAATTTAAATTGATCTAATTGTAATGTAAAATCAAAGTAAAATCTTAGTAAAATCGAAATTCTGATCAATGCGTTTACACGAAAATCAATAAGTATTAACAAAAAATATTTAAAAAAAAGTAATGATTTTTAATATACAATTCAAATAAGTATAGAAGGGGTCGTTACTTGTGCACAGCATTTTGGAATAATCCAGAATCGGGAATGTTGCAGAATTAATCGTTAAAAGAATGCATTTTGTTGTTTTTTAAGATGCGAACGCTACTCCTGTTTTTAAAAAAGTATTTTCTAGCTTACAATTAATGTATTTTATACTGCTTCAATCCTACATAAATGGACGATACAGCACTGCAATGTGTGACGGATAATGCTGCTCCCTACGCAAGCGCATTGGAACGAAGTTTTGGAAGGATAACTAAATTATAATTTTTCTTAAAGATATGATGCATATACTGTAACTTTAATAATTTACTTTAATAATTAATAATACAGTTGAGTGTGATATATTTTAAAGCACGGTGCGACACATAGACCACGTCACAATTTTCACACTTATAACGCGATAGTGTCTTTCAAATTGCTCTTAGTTTTCTATTTTGAAGCGACATTTTGAGGTTGAAGATTCTAAAAAATTATAAGGATACGGATCGGCACGTTAAAAAGAGCAACTAATAATGAACTAATAATTTATTTTCATGAAAAGCAACAATTGACACCCGACACTGGCGTACCAAAAACAAAGACTATATATTCTGTCTTTACATTGTTAATTCTGTTATAAAACGTCGTGAGGGCAAATGCGTATGAAACAAGACAAGTGAAATAGATCATTTAGTTCAAACGGTGAGCGAATGAGTCAGTAGAGTGAGCCACTATAGTGGCGCGTCGTAATATAAGATGACATCCGCGAAAACCACTATAATGGCGCATCGTACTGAAGAGGTTGATTTAACCCTTCGCACTCGAGGACTTTTTCGGTCGGGCGTAGTAGCAACTCTGGACGATTTAGCGTATACGAGACGCGTGTCTTACAGTTAGCGTAAAATGATTTTATGCACAAATCAACTTACAAAAACATTATGTGGCGGCATTCGACAACAAATACCGCCACTCGACACTAACTTCTACCGGACAACGGTAGCGCAGTGGTTAGCTCATTAGGTTACGAACGTTTGAGACCCGGGTTCGAATCCCGGCGCCCGTAGTCATATATTTTTCTTCCACAATTCTTAAATAAGAAGAAAAATACAGCAGTACCCCAGTACCGACATCTACAGCCAGCAGCTACCAACAATCATCACGGACAACACATACACCTCAATTATATTCTAATAATTTATCTATATTTACATCTTTGAAAATATGATTTCGTAATATTCTTGAATACACAAAATTCTTCTTGAATATAATTGATCTCATTTTTCAACAGTTCAAAATCAAGCATCTTCATTTGAGCTAATTTCACTTCCGAAAACCACTTTTTTAGGGTTTCTAAACTATAATACTTTTGCCGTGATCGTCAAATCCGAAGTAACGTTGGAGACGTTGACGGTATCATAGTTTCGGAGTTGGGATTAAATATTTTATCTCCATTTAAAAGTCTAACACTTTACACTTCCTAACAAAGAACAAGAAGAGCTACGGAACCAATTTACGAACCAATATTGGTAGTGACTGAGAGTTTCCTTTCGAGTTTCGAGCAAAAGTTTAACCATACTCGTCCAAAAGCACAAAATTCATAATTTTAGAGACATTCCAGAAAATATGTTTTTAGTAAACAATTTTAAGAGCTGTTTCCTGTCTCTACAGGTAAATCGATCATCGATAAAAAATTTGTGTGGAATATTTTTGATTGCATAATAAATATGCAAAGTTTCATCAAAATCGGCGTGTCATTCTCGGGTGATGCTTCTTGTTAGATTATTGCTATTTCTTACGTCAGAAGAAACTCTATAGCTATTTTATATATCGATAGATGTATGAAAGAGATCTGTTAACGATATATACTGATATAATAATGTAATGTTTCAGGTATCTATAACTGAATTTGGCCATCCACATCCAAGTTATCAATGTATAACTGTCATAAGAGCGTTAGCATCGAAGGATGTTAATTTAGAATCTTATAAGAAATTACTATCGCTCGAAAGCCATTGCGATCGAATAAATTCCCATGAGCTGTCAAACACTGTTCGCTTTATTAAAAGATTTTTCAAAACAGATGATATATCGGAGGAGGAAATGACAAAAATCGTCGGCATCTTGCAGGTAGAAATTCAATCAATATATTACAATTGCGTTATAAATATTAAGACGAATAGAAATGTCACATATTCAATAAATATTCTCGAAAAGCATGTTTCCGTAACGTATAATATTCCCAGATACAGTTAATACGAAAAGTATTTGTATAGAACCTAACTTTAACAAAATTATAGTAGAACATTTAGTACACGTTTGTAATACATTTCGTAGAGCGTTTAGTAACTAAATTTTAACAAATAGAAATTATATATGTGAGGTATATAGGTGTCCGTGATAATTGTAGTTGCTGGCTATAGATGTCGCTGCTGGGGTATCCCTGTATTTTCTTCTCATTTTTAGATGCGTGGAAGAAAAATCGGTCAGGATTTGAACCCAGGTCCCGAATATTCGTAATCTAAGGCGCTAACCACTGCGTCGCCGTTGTCAGGTTCTAGTTAGTGTTGAGCTGTGGTATTTTGCTGTCGAGTGCCGCCACATATATATTCCTAGAAGCCTCCAAACTAATTTTCAGAAAATAAGATTTTTCACAAAATAATTTTCTATCTCTGTTGTTCAACTATTAATAAATATCTAGGAAAATATCTACACGTAATAAATATTTCTACAGTTATCGCTTCATAGCATAAAAGACAATCTGCATCAAAGTGCAGAGAAAATAGGTTTGAAAGACGAACAATGTTCCGAAACACTTAAAATACCTCCACAATTCCCAAATATAAACATTATTGAAAATATATGGGACTACCTAAAACGCAAAATACGGAGTCACCATATTTCGTCTGGAAATGATTCAATGAGGATACTTTTACAAGAATGGAAAAATAGTGTAAGTAGGATCTTTGTCAATTTGACAAATTCAATGCCACGACGGCTTCAAGTCATAATAAAATCAAAAGAAATCTGCTGAGTACTAAAATAATTATACTCGTCTTAATAATTTTTTCCCTTAAACTGTAACTACGAATATTTATTACGCATATATTTTTGCCATTTTTTAGATATTTGTTAATATTTTCACGGAGGGCATAGATATCCCAGCTTTATTTTCTATATATTCTACATATTCTACAGACTTGTAAGAATGCGTATATAATTTTTATTTGTTAAAATTTTATTAATAAACGATGTTCTACAAAATTTTTGTTGAAATTAGTTATTGTACGAATACTTTTTACGCCAACTGCGTGTGTGTTTACAACGACAAAAGCAATTATCGGCTTCTGCGGATTCGCACACCGCACAATTTTAATTTCTAAGCTCTATATTTTTAGCAAATGTACAAAGACCAACGAAAATGTGTTATATTATGTTGCACTATACTGTATAGACAACAGTATTAAACAATTTTTGAGTTATTATTTATTGTCGTTTACGTTATCTATTGTTGCTTATTACTAAACAATTTTAATAAAGGAAGATAATGAACATAATGTACACTGCGTGTCAGCTGTACAGAGTGCACGTTCATATAACGTTCACATATACTAACGCAAGCTCGAAGTAACAAACGAGAAGAACTGAAAAAGGTAGGAAAAATTAGTTTATTAATTTATATTGTAATTTATTTTTTTATTTAAATATTATTAAAATATTAGTTTATTTGACTATATTATAATAAAAGTTAATTTATCAAAATAATATTAAAACTATAATTCGCCGACTATAAATTAACACACAATTGAAAACAGATTTAAATTACCGCGTTGGATAGTTCTTTCACAATAACTTGGTTTCGTTGTCACAGTGCCGAAATTAAATTTTATGATGTAATTTAGTATCTTCAACCAATTTGTACTTTTTACGTGATTTCTGAACGTGAGGGGGGTATCTGGTTTTGTGCCTATCTTTGTTCATATTTTCTAAGTTCTCCGCATTTGTATTAACACCTTGTTAGTCGTCAATGGATAGTTGTTGTGAAACATAGGTATATTGTGTATGTTACACATTCGTCCACGCGTTCCTCTAATAGATAACCTCAACACTTCTAACTGCAAGGGTACCAGCTTCTATAAGATCTGTTAAATTGTTGTTCACTTGCGGTTAATGATAGAAATTTTTTCGTTAGCTTCAATGATTTTCAACTGCAAATTGCTGCTCTTTTCTGTGCCATTTGTTATATAGACTTGCCAACGGCAAGTTTCCTATCATAGACACGCTCTCACTGGGAAATCAAATATACGACACTATGAACTAGTCGCTTTGCGTAAACACTTCTTATCTACTTCCCGTTTCTTTGACGAGACTGGGGAAGTGGTGACTCATATACAGAATTAAGCAGTTCATCGCTTGATAATGATTTCAATTATTACGTTGTACTCGATGGATATTTGCACCGCATTAGATCGCGTCTCAGTGTCATGGCCGGTTTGTGCCCGTTACCCTCGGTTTGAGGCGAATTCGCAGCAAAAAGTACAAAATGTAGCTTTGATCTCTCGTCTACGCATCGTGTTTAACCTGACAGATCCTTGAGTTAATGCTTGAAAGCTTAAACTTTCAGACGTAAAGATCTATTTCTGATATTGATCAATGAATCTGTGTATATAACTGATACGGTTACAATGTAGTACAATAGCACCTCCTATAACGCTAGATATACGTTCTGTTACGAATTCAAGAGCGCAAAAGAATATAATTAAATAAATATGCAGTCTTTTCTTAATATGACAAAATAATATGCGACCCACAATAATAACTGTTCACAATACCAACTCATTATCGCACAAGAGTTAATGCAAAACCGTGCGTCGAGTCAATTCAAAGACTTACATATTTTCATATTAGAAAAGAGTCATTTCCTGCAGCTTCTTAATCGCGTTATATGGAAGCATTGGCATAATTTTTAGTCCACGTTAGAGAAGCATCGTCTCATACGGGATCCGACCGTATATTATTTTCAATTAGCATTCTTTTAATTATCTTGATCAAATACAAACATATCATATATTCTATCGGTTTAGAAATAAATCTGAATAAGTGAATGACAAACACTTAAATTGCAGGTTAATGGACATGAAGTTCCGCTTACTGATCCACCATACGTAGCAGTTTACGAACTGACATCGTTACTTGAGCATAACTGTAAAGCAAATTGCTCGAAAAGTTTCACTGATACTGGAGGGCTGATTATTCATGCTGCAGTACCTATTGCAAAAGGTGACTATATTATATATATATATATATATATATATATATATATATATATATTTATATATATATTTATATATTTTATTTATTATTTATTATATATATATATTTATATAATATATATATATTATTTATATATATATATATATATATATATTATAGAATATATATATATATATATATATATATATTCTATAAAGTATAGTAATATAGAGGGTGTTCGGCTACAGGTGTAAAAGAATTTAAGGGGTGATTTTTGAAGAACAGTAAAGATGGAAATCAAGAATAAAGAAATTGCGTTTTCGGCTTTGTTTTTTAGTTATTGTCAGTTAAAATTACCTAAAATGCCCCTATACGCATGCAAACCTCCTCACATGGACGAGAATAGGTCAGCTGCCCGGTCAGCCATCAGGCTGCACAGCGATTCTCAAATCGAACGATATGTGTGCAACAGCTTACCCGGTACAAGTCGTAGAGAGGAAGATCATGACATTCGAAGACGTAAACTATCCCGCGCAACATATTATGAGAAAAATCGTAGATTAAAAGTATTATACCAGTCTACTAATTAAAATCCATAACAACATAAAACTCATGAAATTTTCAAGTAGAAAAGATTAATGTCTTCTCTAATCCTTTGTGTTTATAAATAATTTGTAGCGGCATGGGCCACGGAACTTTCCAACGGCTCTGGATACAAAGCGCGACGCCGTCGAAGCGCAACACCGACATGCCCAATGTACCATCGATATCTTCACGCTCTTTCCGCCGAATTCTCGAAGGAGCATACACGTGCCAGCCGCGGCGGTACAGCTAATGGATGCACGTTAGTGGGGGATATCGATGGGCAACGAAGGGAAGAATCCGTTCGATCCAGAACAAAAGGGCAGCCAGTCTGTCTTACGCCGTTAAATATATAACTCCTCAGTACCATTGCATAGCAACGCGTCGAATGATCTCTTGGTGTCTATTGTTACTTGTTAATTGTTACCAGTTATTTGTTAATCGTATCTGTTAATTGTTATTTGTTGACTCTGACTGTTAATTCGTTCTTAATAAGCAATTGTTCGTTAAAACATCTGAGTATTTCTTACGAACCTATCGCGACACACCACCTCAAATTAATAAATAGTAACACATATAAACAATGTTTATTATTGTTGTTACATGTTACACAGAAAAACCACACACGCGCCACAAGTGTTCAGCCTGTACATAGAAAAATTGTAACGAAAATAGCAATCGTTTTATGTTACAGTACGTGTTCAATATATGCTCCATTTTCTTGGAAACAAAATACACAATAAGCACGGTACATACAACACGCACTGTATACACTACATACTCATCACACACCCAAATCACTCGCGTTGGAACTAACAAAAGAAATTCAAAAAATAAAAAGAATAAAAAAATAAAGGAAATAAAAATATTCAAAAAATTAAAAGTGAAGAAGCCCGAAAAAATCTACAGCGGAATAACTTAAACCTATATTGAATCTACAATTAACCCCAACTTTATGTTTATACAATTCTCCTGACTACAACATGTTACATAACAAGGTAGCAGTGGAGAGTTCGTTCAGAAAAAAGTTTACGATATTCTTTACCAACGCTTTCATTTTCTTTGTATAGTTTTCTCGAAATTAACCAGGGTCAGGCACGATAGCTGAGGTGCTTCTTTCAAAAGTATTGTTGGGTATACCTACTTACCAGAAACTTAAAAGAGTTATTCAATACTATAAGTATAATTTTTTATTTTGCTGCACATTAATTTGTGTTGAGGTTTTTATATATGTCGGAGATGAAAGGACACCGGAGCCTTTCTTCGGAATTCTTCGGCCTCTATAACTTAACTCGATTATAATTGTTCGAGATTTGTGATAATGAGCTTGGGCTCGAGGCGACAACAAGTCGCTGAACGTAGCCGTGGTTACGGGATGAACGTTTTTACGTAACATAGGGATGGAGTAATTCTATAGCTCTCCTTAAAAGAAATAGCTGTAGCGGCACGCTACAGTAAACATTCCAACGGTTTCTGTCCTTTTTTTTTTTTTTTTTGTACGTGGAGAAATCCTCATGGACACTCCGCTGCTGCAATAATCGCGTAACAGCAGAGTAGTGTCGGACTCCTACCGACTAAAACTCCACGATGACCATCTTATGCGCGTGACAGGGGTGCTCCAGGAACCTCTTATGAATTAACTTCAGTTGCATCCCCTTCTCGCGTTCTCTTGTTCGAGCCGGCTATTGAGTAGGCGTTAGGGGGAGGTCGTTACCCCTAGCGCTGTCACTTCTTCTGGTCGTAGTCCGTTGGGGTGGTGGCGGGGCGGCTCTGGGTCTTCTGACTGCCATCCTTCTCCATCGTCTCATCCTGCAGGGGTGAGAGTTTTTCTTTCTCTCCCTTTCCGCTCGCTCCCTCGCTAGCATAACTCGCTCGCAGAAGAGACGGACGGCCTCGTATTCCTGTGACCCTCTCAACATCGCTTCTACAATCGCTGAGGGGGTCAACGTTTCTCCTATGGCGTGCCGCAGGGTGTAGCGGGGCAGCTCCCACGCCGGACAGAGCTCCAGGGTGTGCTGCGCTGTGTCCCTGGCCTCTCCGCAATGGTGGCAGATGTCTGTCGTCTCTCGCCTTATTCTCTTCAGAAACTCGCCGAACACGCCGTGTCCGGTGAGTACTTGTGTCATCCTGAATGTGAGTGGGAGGCCGTGGCGGCTCCTCCATGCCTCCCAGTTTGGTAGGACCGCATCCGCGCCTCGGTGTTCGCTTCTCCCGTTGATCAGTTGGGATCGCCACAGGTTCCATGTGTCCTCCTCGGCGGTTCCTGTGTCGTTTGGAGCCGCCTGCTCGGTGGGGTCTTCTCCCGGGTGCCATTCTCTCCGGCGGGTGTATCTCTTTTTGAGCGCCAGCGCCCGCAGCTCCCACGGGGGGGGCGCGGCTAGGGTGGACGCCGACGCGTGAGACACCGTCCGGTATCCCCTAATGATTCTGATGGCGGTCACTCTGTGCAGCCTTCTCAGGAGCAGAATGCTGCGACGGCTTGCCATCAGGTCGTCCGCCCATACTGGGGCCCCGTACATCACTCGTGACCGAACGACGCCCTCGTAAAGTCGGCGCACCGCGTCTCCGGCCCCGCCGATGTTCGGTAGTAGGCCGCACAGGGCATTGGCAGCCGCTGACACCTTCGGGATCAGTGAGTCGAAGTGCGGCTCGAACGTCCACTGGCTGTCGATGGTGAGTCCCAGATACTTCATCTGTGATCCCACCCGGACGGGCAACGGTTTCTGTCCTGTGGCTCGCCACACGCAGACCCTATTCTTCGAGCAAGATGATTACCAGATGTCAATGCATCTTCACAGTACATGTTTAGCTAGCCTGAGGAGCCGCTGTAAATCTTAGGATTTAATTAACTAAAGTCCTTCAAACAAACAAACAGTCTTTGTCCCAACTACGGGAAAATAGGGGAAATCTATTTTTCTCACGAACGACGCTTCCCGCTAGCAACTTTCCCTCAAGGGCGGCTAGCATCCATCTCTAACCACCAACATGGAAATTGACCAATTAACAGCAACATCAATTTCCCTCACTTTCCGAACGAAGACGTCTCTCCACGAATCCGATGATCTCGTGCTCTTAGACACGCCCCATCATAGTTTTCCTCAACAGCGTCACCGTGACGGAAAGTCACTCTTGCTGGTGTACGAGCTCTTGGGCGAGTTAACTACGCCTTGTTATCTGTGATTACTCCACGCTTGGTGTCCATTCCAACTTAGACTTTCACGAAGAAATAAGCCTACTAACCCGTTGACCGCGGATTCGTTATCGAGTCTTAGACCAATGTCACAAGTGCCTAACCATCGTGATTCTTCGCCAACTCTGTAATATCTTTATTTGTGTCAATAAACGTGACTTCAGTGGTGTAAGAAGATGGATAGCTCCAGTGAAGATTCGTTACATACCACAAACCCTTACTATGATAGCGACCCGGACCCGTGTTACGGTCATGATTCGACGTATATATATCGGAATAGAGAGAGAGCAAACGTGTGAATTAATGTATTATAGAAATGCTTTATTCAGAAATGGTAGAAATTAGAATTTCCAATGGTTTCTATTCGATATGATAATGTATTGATAGATGGATTTATTACAGTGGATTAAACCGCAAACGATGATTACTTAACGTGCACTTAATGCAGTAGTATGATATGACAACTCTCGATTAACGACTCTTGACTCTGGACTTTCCGGTGAACTGAACATCAATGGCTGCGGTGCTAAAATATATCGATGGCCGTTAGACCTACTGAAGTTTTCCGACCTTTTCGACTTGTCGGCATTTGCGCTTTATCATCGACATTATCCGTATGTCGGCGATCTTTCCGCGGCACTATAATAGAAACCAGAAAAGCCGCTGTAAAGAGGATCGTTGTTCCAAAAACTAAACACTAGAGAAGATGTAGAGTTTTCCTAGAAGTGAGATTCAGTTCAACAATTTGTATTATTACACATTACTCCATAAAACGACCTTTTTATTCTTGATTTTCATCTTATTTTAACTTTAATAATCACCCCCTAAATTTTTTTACATCTGTAGTCGAACACCCTGTATATAACTCGTTGTTCAGAAGAAGGCACTTGGAAAGAATGTAGCTTTCATTTTTGTTGTTTTGGATAGCCCCAATCACAAAAATAGATATGCATGTCGGTTAAAAACTTTGCATCTACAAGTAAGACCATACGGCATCGTGTGATGGTGAGCGAAGTAGCAGAGTAATGCTCTTGCTACTCTGCAGTCTCAAATATCATTTTCTGAGCAACAAATAGTACGGCATATTCCAGTCTTTTGTGCAAAACGGTGTTGGCATATGCTATGACTAAAAATAAGGGGAAAAATGTTGTGCTAATGCATTTCTAAAAAATTAGAACACAAAGACGAAACAACCGACTAATTTTTCGTTCGATAAAAGATACAGATTGACGATATTTATATCAGTTTTATTTGTTCCAGTCGAAATGCAAAAAAAGTAAACCCGTTATATTACAAACTTCTCATTGATTTCTTTATATTGATTCCTGGCGTGCATTAAATCTTGTTACATGAATTTCGTCGTTTACAATTGCCCGCAATTAAAAATCTGGTTGAACCAAAGAATTACTCGACGTTGTTGAGGTGCGACATTGTTGGTACTCGTTGCCTATTATATTTAAACGAAAATTTCGCTAATTTCGTATCATCATTACAACTTTTTAATAAAAAGTTTATAAGCCTATGTTTATATGGTTCTTTTATTCTTAATTATAGAATACGCTGGAAATGTTTTACGATGAGTGACTAGAATACTCTATATTACACGTGTGCATATGTGTGTTGAACATTTCGACTCTGCTTAACAAATGATGTTATTGAACGTTTTGTCTGTCATTCGGGCAAATGTGTACGCTGAGGCAAAACGGCTGACGTCTACATAAACATTTTGTAGTGTAAAGTTAAATTGTTTATCATTTATCCAGTATTTCTAAATATTAACCTTTTTTACCGTTTTGATATTTACAAATAATTTGATATCACATATTTATATGTCGGGTTGGCGTTGTGGGTAGGGTTGTGGCTGTTTGATGAATCTTCATTAAAATTAGCCATCGTTGTGGTATAACAAAGGTACAGTTTATTAACACAAGTATGGATACTACAGACTTGACAATTAACGACGGCGACTGGGCACTCGCGACTCTAATGACAATAACCTCGGGTTCGATATCCGCGGTCAACGGGATAACGAATTTATTGTTTCGTCAAAGTCTAAGTTGGACTCTATGTTAGAGCGTGAGAAATTCACTGATCAAAACGCTGTGTAATTAGTTGCTGAGAGTGCGCGAGAGAGAGTGTCTCTCCGTCACGATGATGTTGCAGAGGAAAACTATAATGGGGTGTGTCTAAGGGCATGAGATCACCAGATTCGTGGAGAGAGGCCTTCGTTCGGAAAGTGTTGGAAATTGATGTTGCTGTTAATTGGTCAATTTCCATGTTGGTGGTTAGAGAAGGATGCTAGCCGCCCTTGAGGGAAAGTTGTTAGCGGAAAGCGTCGTTCGTGAGAAAAAAATAAAGTTCCTCTATCTTCCCGTAGTTGGAACAAAGACTGTTTGTCTGTTTGAAGGACTTAAGATTTATAACGGGTCCTCGGGCTAGCTGAACATGTACCGTGGAGATGCGTTGACATATGATGATCGTCTTGCCCGAAGAATAGGGTCTGCGTGTGGCGAGCTACGGGACAGAAACCGTTGGAATGTTTAATGCCGAGTGCTGCTACAAGTATTTCTTTTAAGGAAAGCTATACTATTACCCTATATCTTTGTTAGACAAAACGTTTATCCCCCTGACCGCAGGTACGTTCGGCGACTGGTTGTCGCGTCGAACCCAAGCTCACTATTACAAATATTGAACAAATGCAATCGGATTGACTAAAGAATCTAGATTATAATTTTAAGGGTTTTTCCCAAAGTTCCAAAGGGTAGGCTCTGGTGTCCTTTCATCTCCGACATATAAATGACCTGTATATATATATATAAAAGCATCATTATGACTAAGGACACGCAAAGCAATTTTTAAAGAAGTAATAGGCTCTTTTAACTGTTTCTTAACTGTACACACAGGGTAGTTTTCATGAAAGTCGGTGACGAGAGTCGACAAAAAGACGTTGAGAATACCAAATAAATTTTATAGAAATTAGTCACAGTACTATTACAAAATAGATTTCAATTAGAAACTGTTGATTACATATACGAGTAGTGAAGTCCATGTTGATTGAAAATATTACAATATCGATTGAAGAAAATTACAGCAAAATAATTTTCCAATATTTATGTAAATATCCATGCTTATCTCTTCCTCTCTTTCTAAGTAAGACAATAAGTAATTTAAAATATTAGCTTTTGTTACAACCATTCTTCAAAACATACTTTTCACTATAATACTTTTAATATTTTCACAATACTTTTCACTGAAATAGTGAAGATGCAGTGATCGAAGTGGTTCCAGCTGTATGCTCTGTTCGTGTATATATATATACATACATTTATGCTAAAGAACTGTTTCTTGTGTGTACTTGTACCTTCCATGGATGAAAATAAATCAACGGTGTAAAGAATAAAAGCGCTTGCGATGGTAGAATTGAAAATCTTTGTGCGAAATTAAGAAATTCTGTGTCTTTTTCTGTAAGCAATTCAGCTATCGAGTATAAGGCGATGTGACCAATTCGTCAAAAATCGCGTCGAATAAATTGTCTGTTCTTAGCCTAAATCTTGTAGATAAATGCGACTGTATGAATTTGTATGAAATATTTTAGGAGACCACATTTCTATATGTTATACGGATCCATTGTGGGGTACTGCAAACAGAAGACACCATCTTCTTAAAACAAAATTTTTTGAATGTACTTGTGATCGATGCAAGGATCCCACAGAATTTGGAACAATGTTTAACGCTTTAAGGTGCAATCGAATGTAAGTTAAATTAAAAATCAAGTCTTATAGAAATTATTATGAACACGAAGAATGGATTACTATAAATAAAAATATTTTCCCACTTTACAATATTGTACAGAACTGATGCAAGTACAGTAGAGTCTTCTTTATGAGAATTTATAAGCAGGCATACTGTTCGGATAATGGAATTTTCTCATAATACAACAATCACTATTCTTGTGTGAAATTTCATTTATTTCAAATACAAATTAAGATTAATCGATAGCTTCTCTAAATATTGAATATCCATATCTTTTTGGCTACTAAGACACGTAATTCTTTCAACGTAAGTAATTACATCGCAGCGGGAGACTTCAATGCAAAGCACACGCTATAGGGCTCAAGAATTAACACGCCCCGAGGTAGAACACTAGAAAAATTTATTAGAACTAATAATCTCAACATATTATCCACAGAAAGACCAACACACTGGCAGACAGATCTAAACAAAATTGCTGACTTCCTTAATTTTGCAGGTATAAAAGGAGCAAACGCAAACAAATTAAAAGTAACACCCAGTCTGGAGCTTAGCTCCCATCATACACCGATAATAATAGAATATACAAGCAAACCAATACTTAATAACAAATCAGAGTCGCTTTGCAATAAGAGTACCAAATGGCAAACATTTAAAGAACTAATCAAGAGCGAAATCAACTGCAATATTCCATTAAAAACACCCAAACGCATCGAACAGGCAGTAACAACATTGACAGAAATCATGCAAGAAGCAGCATGGCTAACTATTATTTATAAACCAAACAAAACCAAATATCCTTGACAAAATCAGAGAAAAAAGGAAAGCGAAAGCAGAATGGCAAAAACATAGAACACGTGAAAACAAAAAACATCTAAACAAACTCGCAAAGAAAGTAAAAAGTAAAATAAAAGATCATAATAGTAACGAATTCTCAAAATTCATAGAAACACTCTCTGTGCACGCGAATGCCAACTACTCTCTATGGAAAGCGACGAATAAAATAAGGAAGCCAATAAAACTAATCCCAGCAATCAGAAAAGCAGACAACACATAGGCCAGAAGCAACGAAGAGCAAGCTGCAGAATTCTTCAACCACCTTTGTAACACATTTACTTCATATAATACTAACAACAGTAAAACCAAATGTCATTGAGACGAAGACATATTTAATACAACAACACAACAAGTTAGAATCATAATCGAGAAAACAAAATACAATAAAACACCAGGAATCGACCTAATCAATGGTAAAATTTTTAAAAACCTTCCTTCAAAAGCAATACGTTTAATCACAATAATATTCAATGCAATTTTAAGAATTCTAGAAGCTAGCACAGATCATAATGTTAGCTAAGCCAGGCAAAGACACACACCAAACTGCATTTTACAGACCAATATCACTACTTTCTGTGCTTTCCAAAATACTAGAGAAAATAATATGCGATTGCCTAAAACCAACAATAGAGAAAAAAAATTAGTACCAGATTACCAATTTGGATTCAGTAACAAACACTCCACTATAGAGCAAATGCACAGGCTCGTCAACGAAATTTTACTAGCAATAGAAAAGAAACAATGCTGTACATCCCTTTTCATGTACATTGAGAAAGCATTTGACAAAGTGGACCATGAAAGCCTCTTACAAACAATCAAAAAACACTTCCCGGAATAAATCCATTACTTACTCAAATCATACCTAACCTAACCCCAACCTTTGTAGTAAAAATAAAGGACGTATATTCTGAAGTAAAAACATGAAGGCAGGGGTACCGCAAGGATGTATCTTAGGCCCAACATTATATACACTATACACGGCCAACATACCAACAACTACTAATAGCAAAATACTGACATTCGCGGACTAGTTGTACTAGTCAGGCACACTAACCCAGAAACAGCAGTCAAATTACTACAAGAACAGATCACAAAAATAGAAAAGTGGCTACAAGATAAACAAATAAAAGCAAACCCCAGTAAATGCCACCATATTAGATTTACACTAAGAAAACGGAAAACACCAAATATCCAATTGAATGGCACGCACATAACACAAACAAGGCAAATTAACACGTTGACACTGGCGCCGATATTCAGGGTTTTTTCTGTAAGGCAGCGCCCGAATGCACCGTCTGCTTCGTGGGGAGACGCAGCGTTAGATTAAACTGTTCAACACGATTGCAATTTTTTAAGTTTGACCTCAATTTGTAGCAAAATTACGAGAACTATACGATTCCTGTTAGGTTCAATGAATTCCGTGGGCTTCAACTAATACATTGATATACAATAGTTCGGCAATATCAATTTGCAGATATTTGTAAATATTGAGTAAAGCTGACGGGGCCAGCTTTGACCCTAATTTTGGAGTACTGTTTTCAATTTTTCTCACAAAGTAGAGGTCTCACGCGAATTCCGACCATCGCAATGTATACTAAACTGCAAATAAACCAACTAAACACAAGATTACTCTGCATCGTTAGTCTACCTCCACCTTGAGCGGTAATATCGTCCAAGGACCGCGACCTCAAGATAACAGTTTGCACCGGGCTCATCGCCGTCTAGTTGATAAATCGCAACAAGTTCTGTACCAAATTCTTACAATTAGCAGTCACTCAATTGAATTAAGGAAAGAATACATTGTATACGAACACCAATTCAATATGTACATACCTGAAATGGAAAAAGATATTTATTACTGAGAAGTACTATGTTGGGATAGTAGAACGTTCGAATAATACTGTATTCGGATAATGGATGTTCAGATAAAGAAGGCTCTACTGTAATAGAATTTAGGAAAGAAAGCACAATTTCGTAATTGTTCCTGTATTCGCGGAGATATAGAGGATGTTTCAAACTATTACATTATATTTCGAATATAAATCTTTCAACATTTAGCCAACCAGCGCGCGTCACAGCGAGCTATACGTTTCCATTGCGCATTTTTTCAAGTATCGAGGACCAATTTTCAGTACTTAAAAAACAAAAAAGTTTAAAAATTCTCTAAGTAGTTAATTATATTTTGTGGTAATGATTTTATTTAACGATTTCAATGTTTATACAAAACATTGTGTTTAAAAGTATAAAAAAATATAGGTAATATTAAAAACGTTCAAGACGACTAAAGATAAATAACACAACTTGAACATGAAATTAAAAATTCATGATGCATTTCAATATTTTTTTACAGTGTCGTATCGTTCGATTATAACTTTATTTAGTCGTAACGGACTAAAAAAAAAAAAAAAAAAAATAAAACGCGTTGCTAAAGTCAAAAAGGGAGATCTCCCTATTCGGTTGCCTAAGTGTTGAAAAGCTTGTATAATACAATTTCACGGTTACGGGAAATGCTTACAGAATTATTTATCTCGATGTTTAACTTGTGATGCATATATCAGTACTTTATCCTTATTTGACGTAAGAACAAATGTTTGTATTTGTGAGATGTATCCGATGTATGTCAGATATATTCGGAAAGTATTTTACATCACACACTTCTTGACCGACGTCTGTGTTTTGCTATTTTAATTTGTTATATCCCAGTTAATATTTTTATTACTATGATATCTTATTCTATCTGCCAACAGAACAAATATCACTAACAAACGAGGAAGATCGCTTCGATATAACTAATCAAAATTCAATATATGAGTCAAGAGAATGCGAAGATTAGAGATTTGGGTCAGATCATTGTTTCCCTTTTAAGAGGAGTCAAAACAAAATAAACAGTTCAATTTTATTCTTCAATACGTAGTATATAATATCAATAAATTGCTATTCGTCAGTAAACAAATATTTTAAATTAAATTTCATTGGTAATAAGCAGAGAATCTATTATATTGATTTATTATATTTCTGTAAACAGAAACTTTTAAAAGTGCATTTTTCTATCACTGAATTTAAATCTTTTAAGTGGCGCTGTACATATATTCTTTTCGTTCATTCATTCTCTTTATGCATTGAAATTGCATAAAAAGTCGAATTCACAATACACAGTAGCGTCCAAAAGGGAGATAAAGTCAACTCTGATAGACTTACGACGGGATCTCTAAGAGAACCTCAGTTCAGAAGAAGACTTTGAACGAAAAACGATGCAATTCTTGTTATAATCGATAAAGGTAAAGATTTTACTGAGCTTCACAATGAGCTATCACCTTAAAGATTGGTGAAAATACTGGAAAATATAGAAAAAGGATAGGAACACTTCTCATCGAGATGAAGAAGAATAACTGCCTTGAATGAGGATATAAGAAGAGTACTGGGCGAAGACACTGTGGTTAAAGCAATGAATCAGACGATTACATTTCAGTGTAGAGATCTTGATTCTATCATTGAGGAAGGAGAAATAGTCAATAATACCACGGTCGCTTTACGTACCGACAAAGAGGAAGACGTTGAATTGGGGGCCTTAACCCTTAGAGTGCTATGGACGCATATATGCGTTTAGCGAAAGCTATCGGTGTGGACCAAGAACACATATATGCGTTAGTCAATTTTTCCGTACACCTATGCAGAAGTAATACTATTACGTTTGTGTGAGATAAATATTTTATATCAAAAATCTACTGCTTCGAAACAAAAGTTTAGTGAATTTCATTTAGTGTTGATAAGACACATTTTACGAAAATATTTCCAACGTAGGAACATGGTAGGAGGAGGAAAGAGAAAGTCTGAGGATTTACCATTTTGTTTAATTGATAGACATTTTCCATCAAAATGCCCTAATCGTGCCGGCACAACACAATTATCAAGAAGAAAATGTGTTGTTTGTTTGAAAAATAAGAGAAGGAGCGACACGCGATACGAATACAGAAAATGCGATGTCGGATTATGTATCGATAATTGTTTAAAATTTTTCACAGACAACTGAATTATTAACTTGTATTATATTTACTAAATTTAGTTTTCTAGTTTATTGTTTTCTAGTTTATTACCCAAATTCTAGTTTATTGTAAATTTCAATGTTTATAATAAATAATTAATACTACAAAATAACGCTCTCGAATCATTTAATCTCGTGCAAAAGAATGACTATAACTTATTACGATTTGCTCTTTGAATAGTCAATCAACAAAGTTCAGTCTAGCGGAAAAGTACTCCGTCCACAGCGATCGTCAGCGCTGGCCGAGCGCCGTCCGTACGGACCGCATAGGCCTCGAGTATTCAGCACTCTAAGGGTTAAGAAGAAGCTTCAATGGTACGCGAACTGCTCTGGCCGAGATTTCAGGCGAATTTAGGGATAAAATAAAAGAAGGTAAAAGGATTGAAATGGGCCTTATAAATTTTCCTATTCAGATTGTACCGCCAGTCGTTTGATGCTCCTGTTGCTACGGATTTGATCGTACGAGCGCTGAATTTAAATTTAATTAAATATTAAATGGAGAAGAGTTACGTGGAAGAAGTAGCACCGAGGGATACATCAGAAAAACTGCCCACGCCTCAAAGTTGCGTTATATGTAAAAAGAGAAACATGGATGAAGGTAAAATAAATCATGTAAGGCCTCTCTGCCTTGTCTTATTTATAGGGAATTAATTAATCAGACAACATCGTTGATGATACAAAAATAAAATTTTTCTAAGTAAACTGTAATAGATACAAGTTAGCCCACAAGTTGCTGTATAAGACAGCAATTGAGCTTTCCATAAAACCGCATTCCATAAGCAACGGCTGGCACACTGACTAAGGCGGCAAATATGGCAATTTAGGCAACAAGACATAATAATGTTTATTATGGTGCGGGCTCTGCCAAAAGTAACAATGGGTTTTTCGAAATTTCGGATAACGCTAGATTTTTAGTTGTTACACTTCACCGAACATTTGATTGTGGCAATATTTCAATTATATTTGTACATATCGGAGGTCGACATTATCGAAGCTAGAAGATCCGATTTTCGATTAATTGTTTCGGAGGATTTTAATTCGAAATATGGTTATAATCTGAATAATCTCGACAGCGAGGCTCTACTTGTTCTTTACGACAATACGATCTCAGAGTGGAGCACCCATGAAGAACAAAAATTGGATCATTTTGTTAGATACAACATAGCAATACAGGATTTATGTGACATTAATCTCAAAAGAGTAAACTGAGCGAATTACTGGTGAAGTGACGAAATTGCTACCTTTAGAAAAGAAACGAATAGCGCGAAACGTTGGGTTCATAGGACTTGAAAAGAAAAGAATCCAGGATGTGACTGCTTTGGAACCTATATTTAAGGGCAAAAGGAATGAATTACGCATAGATATCTTGAAAAGTAAACAAGATTTCCAGAAATAGTTCTACTGTTTAATTGACAACGATCTGAGGAACGCTTTATAGGTCGGTTATCGCAAAAGTGATTTTACTAAGATGGGTTGGGCGTTTCTTCGTTGCGTATCGAGGCGTAACGGATACATGATGGAACACTGCGGCAATTCCTGTTGATCAATTCGTGATAGTCGCCTTAGACAGCAGCTATTTTGCTATTTAGCCCGAAGTCAGAAAAATTGTGAAACTTCTGATTGATAACAGGCCATAGGACTTTTGCGTTCTATATAACAATACTTTTACTTATGGAAAGATTCCCCAAAAATAGAAAGAGGTTTGCCTAGTTCTTATTAAGAAACAGAGGAGGGAGAGTTCTTTCCTCCCATCCGATTGCCGACCACTAGAGAACTTTTAAGCATTACGTAGATATGGGAATGTGTAATTGAAACCAAATTGTCTCGTTCTGGGGCCTCATAGTCTTGCAAACTTTCAGATTGGTATTAGAAAAGGAGAGGATCCATCGACGATCTTTACAAAGTGGCTAAGCTTGCGATTTATTTAAGGGTTTAAGGGTTAAGGGTACGAGAAGCTGATAATAGGAATTTCTCACAAGTAATCAAAACAGTTTCGATGAATTGTTTTCACTACATTTGAGTACAGACACATTTGTATTGATTTTAAAACAAGTATGAATAAAATTTCTGTTCATAGGAAGAGGGATGGTCCAAAAGATTCCACACTGGGACCAACTTTGTGAAACATTATCCATAATGGCGTTCTCAGATATTTCTTACTACACCGACGATTTGGCCTGAGGTGTATTGTGTTGTCCGTGATAATTGTAGCTGTTGGCTGTAGATGTCGCTGCTGGGGTACTGCTGTATTTTTCTTCTTATTTAAGAATTGTGGAAGAAAAATCGGAGTACGGGCGCCAGGATTTGAACCCGGGTCCCGAACGTTCGTAACCTAAGGCGCTAACCAGTGCGTTGCCGTCGTCCGACTCTAGTTAGTGTCAAGTGATGGTATTTGTGCTGTCGAGTGCTGCCACAAACCCTTCTGATCACTGACAAGAACGTTGAGAAAATAAGGAGAAAACTAAATTCGTCTTTTGCGTGCATCTTTGATTAATTCGACGAATACCAGCTGAATATAGCGAAACAAAAGCGGAGATATTCTTGCTAACTAGAAAGAGAATTCAGCTGGTCTCCGATTTTTTAGCTAGTCGTATTATAATAACCAATAATAAGGTCTAAAGTACTCGTGAGATATTTGGGAGTTTTATTTGATGTTAGAAAAAAATATGCAGATGACATTGAGCGAGGGTGAAAAGAAGGCATGAGAGTTTTCGAAAAAACTGCACCGCCTTCTTCTTAACGCCGGCGATCTGGCAACTTATGTCAGTAGATTATATTATTCGATTTGGCAATCCGTTGTTCATTACGGAGCATGGCACCCCATGGCAGATAGCTGTGGACCTAAAGCGCAATTCTAAAAAGCTGAGGAGGGTGAAACGAATTCCGATATACAGAGTTGCTAATGCATATAGAATTTTCGCCCATGGCAACATGCGTACGAGAATTTGCCCATTAATTTAAAGATTACATAGATAAAAAAGATAAGATTTTTGAAAAAATCTCATCCAGAAGAGGAAATGTTCCTTCTATGTCCACCAGATAGTTTCGTTGTAGTGCAGCACTGCAGAAAGGGAGTGCTAAGAGTTTGAAGGTTACCTTAAAAGAGTCGGAGGATTATTGGCAAGGGAGATGCCTCATCTCCTTCCGTCTTATCTGCCAAGAAGTGGACACCCCATAAAGAGATCTACTGAGGTGGATTACAGTGCATCCTAGCTTGTTACAATTTTGAAGAGTTAGCATACCACCATAATATAGCGATGTTTCCATACACAGTGTGCCGAAACATCAATTAATAAAGTGTAACCGATAATTTAAATAGAACAGCGTTTCACGAATTGATTTGATTTTAATCATAAATTAAATGTCAGATTGTTAATTTAAAGAATTCGAGTTGAGAGGAGCTATTTCAAGATGGATGAATTTGAATAATTCGTATTGTTTAAATCAGTAAGTTGGAACATTAATGGTCGAGTCCATAGAAATCACAAGTTTTAATAAGATAGACGTCTTACTGAAACACTTGAGTCTGTCGTAAGCACGTTATGTTATCCAGGCTGATCCATGGCCATTTCTGGAGGTGCTGATGTCTCTTACTCGAACCTCCAGTGCCCCCACATTACCCGGACACAGACGGGGCGTCCCGAAGCTCCTCCTTGCCGACTGAGATGTCGATCCCAGTCACCCTCATCTCCGTCGTTCTTGTTGGAGCCGCGACTCTTACCGTGGCCAGATCCAGGGCTGGGGCCAGCCGTGTTGCAAGCGCGGGTGCCTTGTCTCTTTATCCCTGGGAACTTCCAGAGTCATGTCCCCAATTATCGCCTCGCTTAATGCCGACTTCGGCTAGCGGGACTTTCTGTCTAGCCGTCGCCAGCATAGCGGCGCACGATGTCTTCATCCCCTTGCCCAACGTTAGGGTCACCGCAGATCATCGCGCAAGGCGAGGGAGAACCACCTTCCTATTTGCCTGCACCGGCCCTCCTTTTGGGGGAGTGGCGAGAACTCCGGCGCCTTGGCAGCACCTGGTCTCGCCATGCCCTTCTTCTTTTTCCTAGGCTCGACAACCTTCCATTCACCACCCTCCTAACCCCTCGGGGGACGAAGATAATTGAGTGGCGTTACTCGCAGCCATGATTGCATTCCTCGGCCGTGTTTCTTGGCTATGTCACCAGTCTTTTAGGCGTTCTTCTAGGGCCCTCATTAGCGAAGGCCCGAGCTCTGCAAATTTTTTCTCGAGGGCGGAGAGATACTTCCCCCCCTCCCGCCCCCATCATTATTCTTGAGACGCCCCAGCTCTGAAGTGGAGGCGTCGGGCCGTGCACTCTCCTGCCGCATGCACACTGCTCTCCCGGATTGCTCTTCCCGAAGGACCTAGATTTCCTTCTCTAGCACCGCCACACGCATCTCATCCAGCTTAGCATCTCCAGTGCCGCAGGCGGACCTCGTCCTCCTGATCTACTCCATTGTACCAACGGCAATGGTGCTTGCTGCCTCCTTTAAGATCTTAATGTAGGTGTTAGTTCCGCTGAATTAGTTCAGCCCCTATGTTATCTGTCGAGGACGTTCTCATCTTCAAAACTTGGACATCGTTGATGAGGACGAAGCCCCATAGGTCAGCGGCTCTTCGATGTCTAAACTCGCGCTTACTTGCGAGATTCTTGCCCTGGTTGTTCCGTTGTATGACCCGGCGCTTGGCGCCAAGACCGCGTCCATGACTGAACCCTCTAGCTTGTGCATCCTGTCTGCAATCCTCTTGGATTTTCTGGTCACCTTTGACACAGACTCCATTCCTTGCTTCTTCACCCCCTCCCCTCCTGCTAATATTATCCTTGTCAGACGCAGGAACCCGTCCGGTGGCCTGGCTGACCACTCCCGAACGGCTGTGATAGTGAGGTGCCGACACAGTTTCCGTGTGACGGCTCTGCAGGCGCGCGTCGCAAGGTGGCTGCGCCTACCCATGCGTGCCCTCGAGAAGTACCCGTGCGGTGGCGCTTGCGGCGCTAGTCCCAATATGGTCTCTTTATTGCCTCGTCGACAACGTTGAATTTTCTCACTTTCCTGTCCCATTCTGTCCTTCCTTTACCAGTCTTCTTGCGCATTTTTGTACTCATACACTGGCACAATACTCTGGTCAACTTCTTATGTCGCCTTTCCTTATTTTCCCTATAATTTCGGTTTCTCTTCATCTTCTCATCATCGGCTCTTCATGCCGCCATCTTTGGTACTCCCAAAGAGAATAATAAACTACAGTCGATTTAAGTTGAACTGAATTGGGCGATTTTATTGCAATTGGATTTCCTTAGATATACGTATACATTATATTTTATAAATTATATATTATATATGTTGTACTGTATGTATGTTATACATATGTCTGATCATTATTGTTAACAATATAAGGCAGGTAGTCGCAGATATAGTAATGAAGTAATAATTATTCTGACTGTGTAGATGCAAGACTTCTTACAATTAAAATTGGAAAAGTAGTTTATTTGAAGTTCAAACTCCCTGATACTATAATAAGGATATAAAAAGATAATATTTCTAATAATAGTAATAATTAATATCTAATGATTCAATTTTGTATGATATAATTCAAAGCATTCATCTATACAGAGGCTAACATCGCATACTCTGCATTGATATAAGGAAGTTTTGTTCTTCCCGCGCTTTGTACAAATAGCACGCCTTCTTAGATCTCTATATTTTTCACTTTTTAATATCACTCTACTTAAGAAATGTCTCCCTTCTAATCGTGCTAATACAGTGTCTGAAGCATATCTTTCAGTTACACTAAATCTACCAATGAACGCATATTTTATAAACAAATTTTCTACTAATTGAATATCTTGATCACCTCCAATAACTTTTAATGTTTCTGAGTGGGAATCGTAGGCTGATACAACTTATTGGAAAACTTGAAAATCGAGGATACGAGTTGCAGTAACTTTATCGCGTCTTTATTGCAACAGCATGATTTAATGGTTCTTTCTGCTAAACGATTTATTTTCGATAACGGTTTCGGAAAACTATCGCTCTTACTTTCACTGCGCATTTAGTTTGCGCTCTCTTACACCCTTATTGGCTCGGGATCGGTGATGCGACTTTTAGCAGAGGTGCGCTATTATTCTCATTACTTTGTCAGCACATGGCAGTTCTGTGTTAAATGACGCAGCGCAAAAGAACCCGATAGAACCGGAGGTGATAAGGAGCACACTGTGCATTCTATAAAAATTCGGCTGGGCGAATTCCGAACACTATGCGTCGTATGAAATAATTTTACATACAAAAATTGCAGGGTTTGGAGGGGCTCATTATATTGTGCATGTATTGTTTTTTTAATACGTGAAGACATTTTGAAGATTTCAAGGACAATTTATATATTTTAAAGGGAATGCTATATTTTTTATATGAAGATACGAAAGAGTATTGAATCCTGAGAAAAGAGGAATTAACCTTTATGAGTCATAAATACGAGTCGACGAATAATTTCGTTTTGTTTCCTGAAAATATATTTTTTGTAATATCAGGTTGGAAATTCAACATCATCAAAGATTTTCGTAAGAGACCGGTTTATCGATACTACAGATTTTACCTCATCGTACTCGCATCGTATTCACTGTCATAGTATCATAGACGTTTGAAATTTATAAATAATCATGAGAGCTACACTCTGAATTGCTTCTGCATCGAACCCAATGCATGCTTCGCGAATTTATTCGTTCATATCCCCTGGTGTTGTTCACAACATGTTATGTTATTTTAATGTACCCCACAGAAAGTACTCCAGCGGCTTTAGCTACAGTGAACGTCAGTTCACAAGATAACAATGACAACAGAAAGCAAATCGTGACATTGCCCATATATAATAATACAAACAAACGTTTGTCTGTTTGTAGGACCTTAGTTAATTAGATCTTGAGATTTATAACGGATCCTCAGGCTAGCTGAACATGTACTGTGGAGATGCGTCGGCATCTAGTAACCATCATACCCGAAGAATAGAGTCTGCGTGTGGCGAGCCACGGGACAGAAACCGTTGGAATGTTTACTGTCGCGTGCCACTACAAATATTTCTTTTAAGGAGAGCTATAGAATTACTCCAAACCCCTGTTAGGTAAAAACGTTCGTCTCCTGACCGCAGCTACATTCGGCGACTGGTTGTCGCCTCGAGCCCAAGCTCATTATCACAAATCTCGAACAAATATAATTGAGTCGAATGACGACAATTGTTTAATTACGCCTATGATAGAATCTATATTTCGGTATTAAGGGATTTTCCCGAAGTTCCAAAGGGAAGGCTCCGATGTCCTTTCATCTCCGACATATATATATGCAATTCCTTATTTATTTGTATCACCTATGTAATATATGCCTATACCTATAAATATATAAATATTTAAATATATATAAATATATAAATATATAAATAGTATATCTATAAATATATTTGTATTACCTATATAATATATGCTTTACATCTGTTACAACCGTTCGCGGAGAGACGCGGTCGCGAGGAAAACGCGTCAGCGAGAGGCGTAAATTCTCGCCACGATTCGGTGAATCGACGCCGTGAAGTAGTCGTTTCCCTGTTTCAGTTAAGATAACAGAGGTGGTTGAATGAGTATGACACAGTAGAGTAAGTTATATTTCACCGTTTATTCCACAACTTATAACGAAGGTAGTTACACTGGTGCGTATGTACGAGATGAATGAGTGACTGATCTACGGGTGTGTATACCCGCTCGAAGGATGTTGACCGTTCGAAGGATGTAAAATCAGTACTGTCTTGGGAGACAATGCTGAGTCGTAGGAAAGCTAGTGATGGGTGTGTCTAGCGCACGGGACCATCGGATTTGTTGGTGCCGATGTTAGTTAAGAGAGTGAGGGAAATAGGCTTCGTTGTTAATTGGTTAAACGAAGGGTCTTAACCGCCCTCGAGAGAAAGTGGTTAGTGGGAGGAAGGTTGCAGCGTACGTGAGAAAAACTAACTTTCCCTTGTCAAGCCGTGGTAGACAATGGTCTTTAGAAATGCTTCGGAAACAGATGTTTGTTTGGTTTGAAGGACCTTCTCTAGGAAATCTATGAGATTTATGGAAGGTACTTGAAACTATGGAGGATACGCTGCGAGTATCCGAAGACATCTGGTTGCCATATTGCCCGTGGTGTGTGGCCTCGGCTAGGTAGAGTGTTACGCGACGTAACAACATCAAAATCCTGATGTAAAGTCAAATCTTTTTACTCGTTCGATTTTAAATGAATTTCATTATTGTGCCATCATGTAACACAGTACTACATTCAATGTATATCTGTATATTCATTTAAGGTTACCAACACAAGATAGTATTTATAACATACATATTCCGTAATTTAAATTCTCCCTATGCTTTTCCAATAAATTTATAAATTAGGAATTTTCGGAATGGTATTTAGTAGAAAAATCGGTTATTCCCATCTATCTGTAAATGTCTTCCATCGATGTACTAGATGACTTAATATTTTTTTCTGGTCCTGCGACGACTGTTCTATAGAATTCTTCCGTATTTTCGCCAACTTCCGACATGAGGATTCAACAAATCTTTTATTCTTCCATCAGATTCTTACCTAAACGAAAGTATCTTCCTAACGGATTAATAATCTCCATTCTATCTAATCCAGGAGTCACAGACGAATTTTGGTTTAAATATAAAACACAAAAAGCCAAATAGTAAGCTAAGTTCGAGCTGTGCGCGACTTTTGTATCTTTTCTGGGTAAAAATCAATATAGTGAAACTTCCAGTATTTGAAGACCTATTATCTGAATATTTTATTATTCAGACGTTCCACTACCCAAACGTGTCATTAATTACACAATATTTCTACTTATGTCCTTCTATAATTTCATATCTTTCTATTACATTATTTTTGAGGTAGAACGCGTTAGTATTTCGCGTATAATGATATCAAGCAGGAATCATGTCGTATTAAGTATTAAACTACAGTCTAGATTAGATCTACAGTTCATAACGTCAAAAAGCAGATACATGTAATTGAAGACTACTGAGGTGTTTCAAGGTATAGAAAAACTATAAAGGAATTGAGAAATAGGTATCTAAACTCTGCTGTATAATAATTGTTTCTATAAATCAGCAATAAGGAAACGCCAATATTTCATTCTAGCTACGTTATTATGCGAAGAAGTTTTCAAATTTGGATAAATATTGTTTCCCACATTTTAAGTTCGCATGCTGAAAAAGGAAGTCCACAAGAAAATAATCTTCAGACATAAGAAAGTCTTCTTATTTGGAAACGTTTATGACATTAATGGACCTAAGTGTTTCGAGACAGCGGTTTCCAACCTTTATGCTACTACGCCTCCCCTGAAAAAAATTTCTTTCCGCGCCTCCCTACCTTTTACTTTTTTAATAGATATAATAATATAAACACGTTTTAAATAATAGAAAAAGCTGAAAACTACAATTAACAGAATAATAACAAGATTTTGCTATAACATATACGTGTTTTACGATATGAAGTTCTATTTATTTGTAAATATTATGGTATGAAAATTAATATTTTATTAAGAAATGTTGGTGCCTCCCGTAGCAATACTCCGCGCCTCCCACGTTGGAAACCACTGTCTTCAGATACAAATAGGATGATTTAACGCAGCTGAAGCTATTAACAAATTTATTTGATATAGCAGTAAAAAAGATATGGAATCCATAAATGAATTAAAAAAATATTACGTTTATATTATATTGTATTTTTTGTAATTGTTCTTGAATTATACTTTTTGAAAAATGGACCGATAATGATAATAAAACACGCGTGTTCCACCATCCACAAATTCCCTCATTCAAGCAGTCATCACTCCATTAATTTCCTCCATAAATTCGGATAATGGAAATTCTACTGTCCAAAAGAGCTTGTAATTCTAGCTTCTTCATTTAGATTGTTATGAAATAATTTTTGTTGGTATTAATAAATATTATAACGATAATCTTGGAGAAACGCTCCCAGAGGTTATGGCATCTGTTATTGATAAAAAGAACTATTAGCATCAGTGCCGTAAGAGTGGAAATAATGTTCATGTGGCGCACTGTTAACAATAGAAATCCAAAAGTTAAGATCTTTAAACAGAGATTTATTCAATGAAAATAATATCAACAATAATAGTGAAACAATAAATACAATAGTACTAATATAATAAACTAAAATGACAAGTATTTGAATGATTATGATATAATATTGAAAGTTTGAACACGAAAGTTTATAATATTCTGAAACGTTTTCAATATGTACGATAATTAAGATGCTTGAAATCTATCTTATTAATTAAATTGACTGCACATGTGCAAGCTAGACCGACGAGCTTTGTAGATAAAGCTCAAACGCAGTAAACCCAGTAAGTTTTATTGAGCAACACCGTTACAAAGAAGCTCCGCTCCTCGCTAGATCATTAGACGTAGAATGAACTTTAAATCAACATTAGGTTTAGCTCAGAGCGTGTCCTTGAACTAAAATTGTTCCTTCGCTGGCTAATTTAATCAAGTTGATCTTGAGAGCTCTACGCAGACAGATAAAACCGGATCAGGTAAATTCTAGGGTTTCGGTGATTAAGCTCTTCGCGAGCTCATTAAACTTAAAGCGAACCAACCGATTGTGAGTCTCTTGGTTTCTCAAAGATCTAATCTCTAAGTTGGTTCTTGAAGCCATTAATCGAGGAACTGAATCGAACTACCAGCCCTCTATTTATGCTTGATAGTCGTGATTATGTGGTGCACTCACGTGGATGCGCAGTGTCTGGCCTCGAATATATTTTGTTGCTAATTTTTTACAAAAAAATATAAAAAAACGAACGCTAGCTTATATCAATAATAATCGTGATTAAACCTAAAGAAAAATACATCATTTAAACTAAAATACAATTTTTTATAAATAAAAATAAAAATAACATAAAGTAGTCATTTTTACGTTGATGATCCAGGAGTGAGGGTGTTACTCACTCCGTTGCCTAGTACTTTTAAACTAACTCTAAACTGTGGCTTATTTGGAATATGTTGCGAAGAGGCTGATGTCAATAGAATGTCAGATACTTGTAAATAAGAAAAGTTAATTTTACAACAAAAGAGTTGCTTTCAGAATCCATGATAATTACACATTCTCTTGAAAAGTACTATGAGCTTTTAAAGTCTTAAACTCTTTCTCTTTAACACAAAAATACCACGAAAAGTTGGGGAACATTATTTTTCAAATTATTTGTATGCAAGAATGATTTGATCTGTTTACTTCTTTCCAGGAATTGTCTAGGATACATATTACCCAAAACATTTTTTGAACAGGAACAGGATTATACATGCAAAATTTGTGAATCAATTGTTCCTTATGTGGAAATTGAAAAAATGTTAGAAGATATTGGTATATACCTTTCAACTATCAAGAAAAATGACATTATTGCATGTAAAGAATTTATAAGTCGTTACAAAAGTACCCTCCACCCAAATCATTTTTACAATATTGATGTAACGATTGCTCTGGCTCAATTGATTGGACAACAAACTGGAGGATTAGCAGCAGTTGAAACAGATCTTCTCATCGAGAAAATAGAATTATGCAAAAAACTGGATAAATTGCTCAAGACACTCGTTCCTGGTAATGTATTTTATTTAAGAAATGATAATTAACGACAATTATTCCATATTACCTTTACTCATTTCTGACGAATTCAACGATTCCTATGTTTTAAAACTGGCTGATTAACTTTACCACAGATACGCAAAATACCTAAATACAAATACATGATGGTAGGATTTCAAGAAATTCCTGGGAACGTATTGTTATTTAATTTGTTTACTCGATTAACATTTTCTGATGCCACCGTTGTTATAGGCATGTGATGGAGGGATCAGGGTATTTTTTAACAAATCATAATGTATTCAATACAATCGTATACCTGTCCGTCCAACATTTTCACAGAAACCCTCGTATTTCTTTACTTTTTCTTCTGGGTGCGTGTTGCGCATTGCCTGAAGCAGTTGAGAATTTCCCTTTTTTTCAAAATATGTAAATATTCGTAGGAACTGCACAGCCTAGAAAGTACCAAATTCTTGTTGGTTAGGCGTCAGGGATCCCCGGGGGATGAGGGTAATTGTACAATTTCCAATTCGTCGTTCTCCACTCTCTCCTCCTCGGGTACCGTGATCATGAGCGCGCGCATAACCTAGGGTTACTTTCGAACTAACTCTTTTAACTTCCTAGCTAGGCCGAAGTTTAACCGAGTACATCATGTCATTTCCCCTCATTTTTAGCCATTCCTTCTCTCAGCACTACGAAACTCTTCTAGGTATAGTGTACTTCTCTATTTCAAAGTTTTCAAAATATGCCTTTTCTTGATCAGTTCTTTCCCACCCATCTCAATCTCCCGTGTCCACCAGTATATAATGTTTTAGCCTTTAGCTTTGTTCTCTTTCTCCCATGGTTTAGCTACATGTCTTGACCGTAGCTACTTTTTTTGGTTACCGCATAGAATTTTCGAGTACAAAGTATTAATGTTTCCTTTAATCCTTTCCCTCCATAAATAATTAATAAATAATAGCACGTCACTGAGTTCATCTACGCCGTTTTTCCCAGTGGCTTTCGGATTTCACATTGGGTTCTCTTAGTTTGAACCTCCCGGACTTTACGTCAAGGACCGCAAGTGACTTCATTCATAGAATACTTATATATTCATCCTCATCCGCAATCAATAATCCTGTGGCTCCCTGGCCTTTTTTTCACGAGGAGGGCAAAATGCATGCATACCCAATGACCCGCGTCACTGAGTTAAGGGGGACTCAGCAGGTGGAACGCTATACCCACTAAAAACCCCTCGTCTGACCGCTCTTCTTAACGTACAGGTACCAACCCCGGAAGCGCCTTTCAGCATTCTTCAGGATTGACCCTAGCATGTACCCCTCATTCGTTACATCTTTTCAATTATTTCCATTTCTATTGGCTCTTGTTCGTCTTTTTTCTATATCCATCTTCTGCTTTCGTCTCCCCATAATAATTCTTTCGTAGAATGCCTGGAACTTAGTCCAGTTGTCATCTTGATTACCTCTTCAATAATATTTTCCGTCGTTAATGGCGTGCTGACATGGCTCCCCAATTTGGTCCTGCCGAAGATCCACCTACGGCAGTGTAACAACGCATGCTCCGTGTCCTCCCTTCTGTGTCGCAATCCCAGCATCTGGAATGAACCTCTTTGCTGGTCGTCCTACGGTACACGTTGAATATCCCGTGTCTGGTCAATAGTTGTATCGTCCAATGATCAATATTTTTTCTTACACTTCTTGAAAGTACAAGCGTCCCCTCTTAGTTACTTCGTCCAATTGTCATTTCTATAAGAGCTCCATTCTTCCCTCCACTTGTCGTCTATACGTTCTTTCACTGCCCTCATGCTTTCCACGAAATTTGAGGCAATTCCTGCTCTAGGCCGACTCTCACAATGTTCTTGTTGGTAATTCTCCTTTCCTTCATACATCTTGGCCCGGAGTTCCGCTTTGTAGTAAATCGGCTTTGTGCCCGCCAATACACACGGCGCTGTATGCGATACAGTGCTGTGGGCCGTAGACGATCTTATGAATGCGCTTCCCCTTTCTGGTTTTGTTCGTATCGGGGGTCAGGTAGCTACTTTGATCCATCTCACTATCCTGAGCCAACTTCCTCCTTAGTGCTGTCCTTCATTCCGATTAGTCTAATCGAAGCCTCCTCTAATCTCCTCTCCGTGTCACTCTCCAATAGCGCTTGATCCCTGTTCGCTTTTACCGCGTGAGAGGTGGCCCTGGGACTGACCATCCTCTCGTCGTTGTTCACCCAGTCGTGTGATGACCGTCAGAGCGAGACTGAAGAAGCACTATCCGCAACACCGACGGAGCCTGGGGGCTCCGAAATCCCCTGAGCCGTAACTTTCTTCCTTCTCGTGTGGCTCCCTGACCTAGAATCAGGTACGTTCTCATATCCGCTAGCACACCGCAGCATCATTCCATAGAATGTCCTCGCTGGACTCTCGCGTTGCTCGGAGCCTCGGCTCGGAAGAATTAAAAATAATAATGTTATGTATAAAGTAATGTTATTTTATTTTTAAGATTCTGAGATCATAAATGTTTTCTTAGATGGGACTCTATATTTCTCTATATATCAATTGACCTGATGCTCCCTCCTCCATACAAAAGTGTTAATGTAGTATTTTTATTTAGAAATGCTTAGTTTAAGAGGTATTTCAATTTTAATATCATCAAATTCAGTGTGAAAAACGAAGAAAATATAAACACGGTGCTATTTTATACCCTACCTTGTCTATCATACGTAAACTACATTTGTATACTGCATTGTACACCAAGTAATTTTGGGCCTAAAATGCTTTAATCCTGTTTTATACAGGAAAAAGATATATAAAAATGAAATATATATATATATGTCGGGTTCACATTATGATTAGGGTTAGGGGCGTGCAACGAATCTTCATTTGGATTACACATTGTCGTTATGCAATAGAGAAGACATTGACTAGTGCAAATACGATTATTACAGAATTTGACAAGTAATGTGACCGTGGTAATTAGATACTCGAGAAGCTAATGACAATGATCCTAGGTTCAATAACGAATCCGCGGTCAACGGGATAACAGAATGCGCTTTCTTCCAAAGCCCAAGTCGTACTCGACTTGCTTGGCTATGGTACAAGTATTACTAAACTAACTCTTTGTTAAGACGTGGAATGTCCATCGAGCGTAAAGCCGCTAAGTAACTCGCTAATACGACATCACGAGGATGACTTTCCGCCACGATGATGCTGCAGAGGAAAACTATGATGGGGTGTGTCCAAGGACACGAGATCATCGGATTCGTCGAGGATAGCCTTCGTTCAGAAAGTGAGGGAAAGTGACGTTGTTGTTAATTGGTCAATTTCAATGTTGGTAGTTAAAGAAGATTTCCCCTATCTTCCCGTAGTTGGGACAAAGACTGTTTGTCTGTTTGAAGGACTTTAGATAATTAGATCGTAATGTTTATAACGGCCCTCAGGCTAGCTGAACTGAACTGTGGAGATGCATCGACATCTGGTAATCATCTCGCCCGAAGAATAGGGTCTGTGTGTGGTAAGCCACGGGACAGAAACCGTTGGAATGTTTACTGTCGCGTGCTGCTACAACTATTTCTTTTAAAGAGAGCTATAGAATTACTCCATACCTCTGTTAGGTAAAAACGTTCATCCTTTGACCGCGGCTACGTTCGGTGACTGGTTGTCGCCTCGAGCCCAAGCTCACTATCATAAATCTCGAACAAATACAATCGGATTGAATGACGACAATTGCTTAATTACGGCTATGGTAGAATCTAGATTAAAGTGTTAAGGGACTTTCCCAAAATTCCAAAGGGAAGGATCCGGTGTCCTTTCATCTCCGACATATATGTAGTTCCATCATTAAAAAATTGCGCTGACTTGGAAATTTCATAAAAATGTTCATTTAGCTTGTTACGTCGTGCGACATTCTACCTAGACCAGGCCACACACCGCTGACAGGATGGCAACCAGATGTCCGCACGCCTTCACTGCGTATCTTCAATAGTCCTAAGAGCCGATCATAAATCTTAGGAATTTCTAATGTTTATTATGGAATGTTTTATGGAATGTTTATTACCGAAAGATAGAAGAAGTTGGTTTTTCTCATGTACGATGTTTCACACTAGCAACTTCGTCTCCGGGGCGGTTAACACCCTTCCTCCACCCTTCCACACCAATTCAGAAAATTAACCAATTACCAGAGAAGTCCTTCCCTCACTCTCCCAACAAGAACTTGGTCTTAACAAATCAGCTTTTCTCGCATCATTAGACCCACCCATCGCAAGTGTCCTCCGCTGCATCATCGTTACCGAAAGTCAGTCTTCATACATTTTTTGAACCTTCAACATCTAAGCGTGCGTCGCGTACAACACCTTGTTACTCTAGCTATCAATCGAATTAATTGTACATTTCTAGTTAAGAAGTTGTTGGAATAAACATTAATTATATCTATTAATTCAGTGTAAAGTCAATTCAACCACCCCTATTATCGCAACAGAAATCAGGAGATCGATCATTTCGTGGCGTCGATTATCCAATCTTAACGGGAATTTACGACTCCCGTTGACGTGCTTTCTCGCGATCGCGTCTCCCCGCGAATGGTCGAAACATTGAATAACATTGTCCTAAGAATCTTTTTCATAGGATCTTTAATAGCGGAGATATCCAAGTGCTCTCATTTAAATGCCGTATCTTGTACAGAATGCAATTATATTTAAAAATGGTGATTACTTGCAAAAGTTTGCATTAACGACAAATAATTTAGAAATTTTCGATCATCACCAATTTCGAACCAGTAATAACCGATTTCCATGACCATGAAATGTTTTTCAAGGTCGACATTTTAGACTATTTCATTATACATATGTACAACCGTCGCTCGGCTTTAGTTTCCAAGATATTATGTCATATACTGCTTCTGACAGGATGTGTTTCGCACTACACACACAGTTCTAGTATTGTTTACTTGCATGTTTTCGTATCTATATTATAACAAGTTATTAAATTTGTTGTTTGTTTATGGTTTAATTGGTCGCATTTTTATGTAACCTTATCAAACTATTTCATGGAGAGTTGAAACAGGAAGATTTATTCTAGGCCGTCTATGACAGAATCAAATAAAGAAATCTAATAACTTGTTACTTTACGAGGAATGAAAGAAAGAAAGACAAAAGGAAAACGCCATGAAACGAACGCATCGCGTGTGTGTTAAATGAATGAATGTGCAATAAAACAAATTCATTCCTGTTTCAGATGTATAAGAGAAAAGAGCGGTGTACATTAATACTTCTAGCTATTTTGTTACATACAAAATTGTTATTATGTTACATATAATTTTTATATTTAATAAAACGTTACAGATTATTACTTTAACAGTTACAACTATTAGATATGCCTGTAACGCAAGAGTAAAATAAGTTTAGATTCGTATTAAGCTTTAGGTACTGCCGTTAATATTGAGAATATTTCAGCCACAATATTGACAATAAGCGAATATTCGATTATCAAAATTATACTGGCGTCTAAACAGAAACTCAACTAAGTAACCAATATAATTTGCAAGTTCCATACCGTGGAATAATCGCTATGATTTCCTGCCACATACATTGTATATTTTCTGTATGTGCATTACTGTTTTGATTACTATCTGAAATGTAGAGTGTCACAGACCAATGACATACATGTGTAAACAGCAAAATATCACATATAGTATCGAATACGTTTTTACGAGTAACTTGAAAACTAAAGCCGTACTGCAGATATATATGTATGTCGGAGATAAAAGGACATCAGGACCTATCTTTTGGAATTTTTGGGAAGATTGCCAATACTGTAGTTTAGAACTTTCATTATAGCGGTGCTTGAATAATAAAACTTAGAAGTAGTTGTTTATGATTTAATCCGATCATGTGTGCCCGAGAATTATGACAATAGGCTTGGGCTCGAAGTGATACAACGGGTCGCTGAACGTAGCCACGGTCACGGGATGGACGTTTTTATCTAACAGAGGTATGGAGTAACTGTATAGCTCTCCTTAAAAATATAATTGACCCGAGGGGTACAGGGAGGTACGGAGAGGAGTATATAGGTGTAGTTCGATTTGGACTGAAGAAGTTAGTGGAGTTCTACTTGTGGACGAGTAAGTGGAATTACACTTGAATTGTGGGCCAGTGAGTTCAGTTCGACTTGGACTTTGGAAGAAAGCACATTGTCTAACCCGTTGACCGTGAATTTGTTATTGAGCCTAAGATCATTGCCATTGGCATCTCGAGTATATAATTACCAGGGTTACTTGTCAAATTTTGTAATAATCATATTTGCACTAGTCAATGTCTTCTCTATTGCATAACAACAATGTGTAATCCAACTGAAGATTCGTTACACATCTCTAACCCTTATGATAACTCGACATGTATATAGGGAAAAATTGCTCAGAACGTTGACCTTGATGACATATTTCAAGGTCAGTGAAATCGACAAGTTTGTCCGCGTTGTAAATAATTACCAATAATCCTTGTATAGAAGATATGTTGATATTATGATATTACTACTAATATTTCTTCCTTTGCAATTTGATATGATAGGTGCAAATATCACTGCATATCACTTATAGGGATACATGATAGGTGTATATAAGCGAAAACAATAAACATGCAATTGATAAACTTTTACAAATTTATCAGAAAGCAAAGCTGTAACGAAAAAACATTATCTTTAATTTTAATCCTATTTTTATTTCAAATATAACTGTAGTATGCTTTCTTAAAAATCGTCAATTGCATAAAACAATAAAAATCGGCAATTTCAAAAATTCATACAGTTGCCTAGGTATGTATGTGCGAAATAAGCACGATCCTATCTGCAATCAAATCAATTAGTACGCTTATTTACGTCATGCTTTACTTTGCGATTTCATTGTATCTCATCCACGTGGTACGGATAATAATAGTACGCATAATTTGAGCTCTTTGTTTCAGCTGAAAATCGAATTCGAGGTCTGATTCTTTTCGAATTACATGCAGCCCACGCAGACCTTAGTAGGAGGCATACAGAAATGGAGATTTTAGTGCCATTATTGGTAAGATGAAATATCAAATTTAACACGTACTTAAATAATACTACATATTTAAATAATAATATGTATAACACAAACACAAAAAATTACCATCTTTGATAAAATTACAATGCAGATGCCTGGTTAGAAATTTTAATGGGGTATTTTTAATTTCTTCATTAATATGAACAATGGAAAAACACAATGAGCTTGAAAGAGATAAAGACCATCTAGAAAAAGGGGACAAAAGTCAAGAGCTTTAAAAAGTTAATAATTTATGAGGACGTATTGTAATTTAAATGTAACTTCTTTATTATGATATGTGCACTATGATATGGTATGTGTAGTTTATGAAATATTGATTTCGATGAAAAGCATGCAAATTGTACTCTTACGCCGATGAGGTGTAATTGCGAAAAAAGTCGCAAAACTCCCTTTTTACAACAGTTTTATCTGGGTCTGTAGTGAAAATTTAAATAATACGTTTACTGCCACGTGCATGCTGAATATTTCGCTAAAATCGGTTGATACAGAAAAAAGTGATAGGCATTAGAAAAATGTAAGAATCATTAGATTTGTTACAATTACAGGTCAAAAATTGTGACAATTTTTCACAATTTTTTTCATTGTTTCTAACTCGTAGCAACATTAATCGATTTCGATGGAAATGTAGTTACGATTACGATTAGCTTCTGCAAAATCGGAGTCTATCGTCAAAATTTAAAGACTTTACACTGTTTCCGGACCTAGGACATGTGCTGCTTAGCACACAACACACAAGCACACAACAGACCACAGATCGGAAACACCACGAACAGCCGCGTCTCCAAGTCCACCTCCCAGTGACAGACGAACACATAGCCAATGACGCCGACGATCGACGACTCCGTTGATGACCGAACATATCAGACCAATAGCATTCGAATTATTATCCAATGATCTAGTCATCACAGCGCAGATTAACATTTTGAATGATAAACAGCAACCAATCCGTTGTCGAGCGTTGCTGGACATCGGATCTAGTATGAATTTCATTACCGAGGAATTATCAAAATCGCTAAAGATAAGGCAAAACAGTCTTAATAAACTCTCAAGATTAGAAATGTTATGGAACTATGTTCTTGGTAAAATAAATTTCTCTAATTTTAAAAATTCTTTGTAGAAATGATTCACACAAGATATGACTTTATAAACACAAAAATACCGCTATACATCCTTTCTTGTCTTTCATACGTTAAATTTTACAAATTAAAGCTAAAGTACCTATTAAATTATGTAAGAGTTTTTCGACATAAATAAGTTAATATCTTTTTATGGGAAATAATAAGATAGATCGATTAATGTATTAGAAGATATATGGTTGACCTTAAAACCTATTCCGCTACTGGAACAATAATGGAAGAATAACATTCTGTATACGTATATACAATTTTCTTCCCTACAACTTGTACAAGATAAGCTGCTGCCCATGTATCGTTCGATTCGAAAATTCCTGTACAGTCCGCTACTTAAATTGACCTACTTGTTGAGAAACGTTAAGTTGGTATAATCGTTAGTTCCTACAAGCTAAGTTGGTACGACTCCTAACGACGCTCTTTTGTCTTAGGAGTCGACCATGTGTTAATTATCTGAGTGTATCCGGTGTGTTCAGACGTTTTGTGCGAGGTGGTGAAATATAGAAAGTAAAATTCAATCTGTGTGAATCTATTAAATATCAACCCCAAAACTATATTTAATAACACTACTTTCGTTCATGTAAAGAGGTTTGTTCGCGCACAGGGATGTTTCAGCTAGTTTCTAACTGACAATAACTAAAAAACAAAGAAAACGCAATTTTTTATTCTTGATTTTCATCTTATTTTAGCTTCAAGAATCACTTTAAATTTTGTTACAACTGTAGCTAAACACCCTTTTTAAATATATAATATTATATAGAACATCCGTTTATATATAGTGCTATGTACAATAGGATAATCTTTATATCTTTACTTCCAAATTTTGTTGTTACACCATCTAAAATTACTACATTTGAGAAAATAACATTTATAAAATTTAAGTTAATGTTTTCATATTCTTTACTTCACGTTAATTTTCGGCATATTCGTGTCCTCTCATTCTACATATATTTCATATATATTTTAATAAGTAATTTGTAAACATTTTTTTAATAAAATAAATATTTATGGGTATTTTGACAGAAACGTAAAAGTACACTTACTTAAATAATACAAATATGTATTTGTTGAATATTGGTGTTATCGAGGAGGAAGTCCGACGAAATTGTGTTCAAATAATTCGTAAAACAATTGTTAAGCAACGAAAAATGAAACACTAACTCTTGTCCGTAACCTCGCGATCATACCACCAACATGGCTAATGAGAGAAAGTAAAGTGACATTCCAGTACGAGATCTTGTTACAAAATTATATTCAGAAGGTAAATCCTTTCTTAAAGTGTGGAAAGTGGTCGGTAGAACTCACTCTAAATATACAAAAATTCATAAAGAAATGTCCGAAGAAGAACACGAAGAATTTCCATCCGAGAACAAATGTGCGAAATATATGGAAAGAAATCTCCATTGAAACATGTTTAGTTTTATAGCGGACTGTATAAAGGTTGGAGTCTATGCTGAGAAGAACACATAGGTTTGTGCGAGCAAAATGATTCACGATCCTGGTCGAATCGAATGAATTTTATTCGGAACACAACGCCATTGGTAACACGATGTGATGGGTGTGACTATTTACATATGATATAATGATATTGTTCGCATAACTTATAATAAATGCACACGTTGCGGAACGCTAAATTCTTTGCATAAAGAACGCAATTATCGATGGTGGTAGAAAGGGACTTCGGTAATCGTAACACTTTTCTTGTCTTAACTTTGGTCGTTCTTGTTTCTATTCTTTTCGGTAATATCCTATAATTAAGTAATTATAGTTTTAACGCGAGCGGTAAGGGACTGGAGCGTTTATAACTACCCATGATGTCATCATCGACGACAAATCAATGTCTGAGAAAAGAAAGGATATTAAGAAAAGAGGAGTATAGTCGCAGAAAAGTACAGAAAAAACTATGGTAATTATTTACAGAAGGTTACACCTTATCGATTTCGGTGACCTTGAGATATGTTGTCGTTCTAAACAACTTTTCCGTATATATTACCGTCGCTCGGTCTTAAGTTTAGAGATATTCACAAAAAAAATCAATTAAAATTTGATTTCGATTACAATAATCTCGGTTTTTCTTAAAATTCTTCATCGTCTATGTCGCTTCATTCTTATTCCTCTTTTTCGGCATACTTTTCATTTCTCTCATTTCTGAATGTCACATTTCATTCCGGATCGTATTAAGATTTATTCTATAGTTACATCAAACGTAATCCCCGACCAAAATTTATTTAACCGCCGAGCCGTGAAAAATCTTTTGCTTGAAAACTTTTCAACATGAAGTATGTCCGTGTTTCTTGCTACTGCATGTCTTGCAAATATAATTGGCAAGGCTTTATATAAAGGTAGTAACCACTGACATGAAAATGCGGGCTCATTCTTTTTAAAGCGCCGAAATGTAATTTCCAGTTACCGCTTCTTTCAGCCTCATTGAAGTGCTTTATTATTGTAATCATATCGAAATATTGTATCCATAATTTAGTTGTCATTTCATTTTCAAGTTTTAAGATAACATGAAAATTTTGAGACAACATTCTGAAAATCTGTATCTGTGATGTTATCTTGCGGACCGCTTGTTGCGAGTTATCAACTAAAGAGCGACTAACGCTCAAGGTGGAGGAGGTTTAATAAATCGAGTGTTAGTGTAATTTGACACTTTATTTGCACTTGTTGTATTAAAGTAAAGTTTGATGTTCCGAACACGACGGTTGTAATGTTTTGTTGAGAGTGAAGTATTTCACCCACACGGTACGACGCTCTGTTGACTGTCCTAGTATGTCGCTGATTCCCCCCATCAGCCGTTGGGTCTCCTCCATCCATCATGCCTTCCCGACCGGGGGTTTTCCCTGGAGTTTCTTCCTGATCTCTGAATCATCAGACTTAGAGCTCGGGGAGGACAGGTAATCCGAAATTTCCCAAAGAAGGGATAGGTGCTATCCGAGCCATAAACGGACGGCCACTCAAAATCTCAAATACCGTTTCAAAGATCGTGTAAAGTTTTCGAAAACCTTGATCTCATCGTCTGTAATTTGAAAAGAAGCTAAAATAATTTCTGATAAGGCTAAGTATGTGGCCTATTACTGCTCTTATAAACATGAATATGTAGCGGCACATGAGTCATAGGACGATTCGAATCGGGAGTGACTCATATTGTTGTGCCTTATAGTATTAACGCTGTTTTAATTTGCGGGATTTAAGAATAAACAAACTCCGGGCAAAAACATTATCGCCGTTATGAATAATTGTCAACTGGAACCACATATGATCTTCTGTAAATCCACCGGACAATATAAGTAGACGGACATCCTCTCTAGGGAAAGGAGTCTTTAGAGCGAATCAGTATAGCGAAGAATATAGCGAGCAGCATAGCGAGTCATACGATAGAATCAAGTGAGCGACGGTTACAACCGACATACACTATCTCTGTACTTGTACTTAAAATGATTTTAATATAATTAACTATTACATTTTTACCACTCATCTCTTTAATAAACTAACACGTTAATACGACCTCAAATACTTAAAATGTTATCCAAGTTGACTGCCGTACGTTGCAAAGTTCGTTACAAAAAGTTGTATAGTATTCAATTGTTCGAAGATATTTGTCTACTTATTCGATTATTTCGTAACGAATGTAATAAGTGTAGAATATTGTACTTATTAATCATTTTGAAGATACTGTCGTCGCAGAGCAATTTTCTATAAAAATTTGGAGTATAACAACTTGTAAGTACTATTTTTATAAACAAAATAACTGATAAATAATTGATCATTTTTAAGATCATGGATCCGCACGTGAAAAATTACGTTATCTGCGATAAGTTGTTGACTCGTGGATTCTGAAAACTACTAGTCAAAAATAGTCAATAAGGAATTTTTTATAATATTACTAATCAGTAGATTCAACACCATTAGTCTTTGTTAAATACATAGTATATTTGTATTGTACGTGCGAGGGAGAGAGAACGTAGAGCGAAAACACAAACAAGTATGTATCCCCTCCCTAGTATTAGAATACTAGAATATTAGAATATCCACATAACTCTGCTCGCCGCGTGGGCTACTCGCCAGAGGCCTATGGCACGAGATTTCACATTGCACTTCTCTCTTTTTTCTCAACGGAGTCCTAGGCCATCATGCAACACTATCATACATACTATGGAGGGGATACATATTATACTTGTGTATCGTTTCTCTCTACGTTTCCTCACTCTACACGTACAATACAAATATACCATATATTCAACATATTTAATCTACAAAACACATTTTTTGTATTGTCTTCGGTCGCCCTTGTTTCTATTCCTTTCGATAATATACGCGTGTTCTAATGGTAATGTAGTTCTAACGCGAGCGGTAAGGGGCTGAAGCATTTTTTACATAATACGATAATTATACAATATTAACAGATAATTATATAAACTGTGAACAAAAATTTCTGCCATCATTTATTTGCACTTTACATTAACAAATATTTGACGGTTTGTTTTTTTTTTTTGCAGCAGGAGTCAAAGAAGTATTTAGTTGATGGCTATCAATTGCTGAAGTATGAACCAAAAATTCTACCGGAAGGAAAAATAGCTCAACATGCAGAACAAAATTTCCACGAAATAAATAAGCTCTTAAAACGATTCACTGTAACATAAACTTTATCAGTACGTAGTTTGCTCAGTAAGTTCTACGTTTGGGAGTAAATATTAAACGAAAAACAAAACTGTATATATACATAGCCTTCGTAAGCAAACAAACATATTGAAATAAATTTGTTAAAAAAATTTTAATAAGTACAATTACAAGCGGTAGTTATCATGTATTAGCATTCTTTGATTGAGGGGTTCATTTTTAGCGCATGTTAGAAAAATTAACACATGGAATCAATGATATAATTTATATTCCTGTTCTCTTAATTTAGTAGGTGATTTTAAAAACTTCTAACGAATCACCAATCTTACTTCTTCTGGAAGGGATACGGCGATAGAATAAATTCTCCATACGCTTTGTGTTTTGCCGGTAGCGAAAAATACTGAAAAAATACCGAATGTACAACAGAGAGGGATACAGTAGGGGTACAATACGGTACAGGGCGGGAACAATAGAAAAAGATTAAAAGTTTACGTATCAGGGAATATCACCGTTGCAACGGCAAACCTTCTTTCTTTTCGGTTCCCTGCGAAAAAAGATTTTGATATTGACGAACCTTTTCCGACGAAAGCGAGATCGAACATGATACAATTTGACTCATATTTATTTATCTAATTAATAATTCGTTCTTTCTATCATTGTTTCTGGTAAATTCAAAAGTAATTTCAATAAATAAATAAATTCAACAATATCATTATTATAAAATAATAATTTACTATTTTGTGTACAATTTATATAATTCGTATTTAATTTATTATTTATTAATAATTTACTAATACTATTAATGAAATAGTAAAATAATATACATGTCGGAGAAACGTCAGGAATAGGGTTGTGGGCGTTTGATAAATCTTCATTGGAATTGGCCATCGTTGGGTTATAATGAAGGTACGGTCTGTTAATACGAGTATGGATACTACCGACTCGACAATCAACCGCGGCGGTTGGACACTCGCGATACTAGTGATGTTCGTCTTAGGTTCAATAACGAAGCCGCGGTCAATGGGATGATAGATGTACGTGCTCACAAAAATCTAAGTCGGACTCTTTGCGAAAACGTGGAATATCCACCGAGCGTACAGACACAAAGTAACTCGCTAATACGACCTCACGGAGAATGACTCTCCGTCGCGATGATGCTGCAGAGGAAAGCTATGATGGGGTGTGTCTGAGAACACGAGATCATTGGATTCGTCGAGGATAGCCTTCGTTCAGAAGGTGAGGGAATTTGGCGTTGCTGCTAATTGGTCAATCTCCATATCGGTGGTTAGAAAAAGATGCTAGCCGCCCTCGAGGAAAAGTTGTTAGTGGGAGACGTATTTGTTCGAGATTTGTGATAATGAGCTTGGGCTCGAGGCGGCAACCAGTCACCGAACGTAGCCGCGGTCACGGGATGAACGCTTTGTCTAACAAAGGCATGGAGTAATTCTATAGCTCTCCTTAAAAGAAATATTTACAGCGGTACGCGACAGTAAATATTCCAACGGTTTCTGTCCCGTGGCTCGCCACACACAGACCCTATTCTTCGGGCGAGATAATTACCAGATGTCGATGCATCTCCACAGTACATGTTCAGCTAGCCTGAGGGCCGTTATAAACATTACGATCTAATTACCTAAAGTCCTTTAAACAGACAAACAGTCTTTGTCCCAACTACGGGAAGATAGGGAAGATCTATTTTTCAACGAATGACACATCCCGCTAGCAACCTTCCCTCAAGGACGGCTAACATCCTTCTTTAACTACCAACATTGAAATTGACCAATTAACAGCAACGTCAATTTCCCTCACTTTCTGAACGAGGGCTATCCTCGACGAATCCGATGATCTCGTGTCCTTAGATACACCCCATCATAGTTCTCCTCGCAGCATTATCGCGACGGAAAGTCACTCTCTCGTGATGTCGTATTAGCGAGTTACTTGGTGTCTTTACGCTCAGTGGATATTCCACGTTTTAACAAAGAGTTAGTTTAGTTATACTTCCACCGTAGCCAAGCAAGTCGAGTACGATTTGGGCTTTGGAAGAGAGAGCATCGTGTTATCCCATTGACCGCGGAATCGTTATTGAACCTAGGATCATTGTCATTATCTTCTCGAATATCTAATTACCACGGTTATTTGTCAAATTCTGTAATAATCGTATTTGCACTAGTCAATGTCTTCTCTGTTGCATAACGACAATGTGTAATCCAAATGAAGATTCGTTACACGCCCCTAACCCTAATTCTAATGTAAACCCGACAGATATATATAGACTATAGCTACTTTGCACGTATCTACAAATTTTATATTATTCTTTATGTAGATTTCAAATTTATGTGGTAAATAACCGAGTAATGCAAATAAATCATGATTGGCGATACAAAAGAATTGTAACAAAAAATTGTTAATTTTGAACTCACGAACACAGACCAAACAATATTCAGACTTTGCTATACTACATTAGAAAATAGAAGAGCATAAAGAAAGCAAATAAGATTCAGAAATGGCAGAAATAAAAGAAAACAAAAAAGAACATCTAAAGGCACAGTGAAATATAGAAAATATATTTACCATAGTGATTATTATTTGTAAATATAAAATAATTGTTAGGAGTTCAAGTCAGTTCGCTGTTGAATGCCGAAGCGTGCAGACGTGTGCCTAGTGCTCTGTGAAGTTCGTAAAACAACACGTGTCGCCCATCTGTCGAAAGTGAACACAGCCAAGTGTTTCCTATCCTTTAGAGAAAAAGATCCTACGCTCCTAACCTCTACCCGAATACTAGCCTCATAGCCTCACGACTAGTTATTCAATTAGAATTAACTAGCTCGATGATGGCCCAGGAATCACGACCAGGCTCTCCTGAGCAAATCCATAATTGCTCCATGCTACCTTCTCCGTGGCAAAAGTGCAACAGATTCCCTCGTACCAATGACGCCAAAAATTCTAAGAAGCGAAAAATAGAAGCACCAAAAACAAACATAAACGCCACCCAGAACGAACAGTTAACAATCAAAGTAAACACTTACAACAGATACGTCGTATTGGAATCCACAAACGACTCCATGGAAACCGCAGACACACCATCAAACCAACACACCCAAAGAAATTCCCCTCCCCCACCAATATTTGTTGATGATGTCATTGACAAACAAACGATGATTAAGTCCATAGAGAGAGATATCTCCAAAGAGGACTACAACCTAAAAACCAACAATAACAAAGTAAAAATCCTGCCGACAAACCCTGATGCATATACAAGACTCACCAAACCACTTAAGACCATTGTACGCCAACTTTCATACATACCAACTCAAACACGAAATACCTTTTCGAGTGGTTCTACGCAACATCCACCACTCAGCAGACATAGATTTTTTTTTTATTTATTTGTTGAAATTACAATCAATTCTCGCGTTGAGAATTTTCAGTAATTTTTCTGGCGTGGCGCAGTGACATGGCTGTTTATTTACAATAAGTTAATACTTGTTATAGATAGGTATAATTTGTAGGTATTATAAGTAAGTGCATATGCTTAATTTGGATAACTAAATGAATCTAGCGTTTAGGTCTAGCGGGTAGTGCCTCTTCAGCCTGCGAATCTGGTCCGTCGTGTCGAGTAGTCCAGTGATTAGGGGGTTTCGGTGTTTGTTGACTCTTTTGCTACATCTGTCGCTATATTTTGCTATTTCCTCTTTGACTGTGGGTATCTTGCGGTCGCGATGGATGGTTTAGTTGGTAACATACCAAGGTGCGTCTATTAAGGATCTTAGCGTTTTCGATTGGAAGCGTTGAAGTATTTCAATGTTGGAGTTACTTGCTGTTCCCCATAGTTGGATTCCGTAGGTCCAGACAGGTTTTATTACGGTCTTGTAGAGGGTAATTTTATTCTGTATGTTTAGTTTGGAGCGTCGGCCCGTGAGTCAATAGAGTTTTTTTAGTTTGTCCTTTAGTTGCTTCGTTTTATCTGAGATGTGTTTCTTCCACGTTAGTCTCCTGTCCAGGGTCATGCCCAGGTATCGGACTGAGTCCCTGCTAGGAACTGTTGCATTGTTGATGGTGACCTGGGGGCAGGTTTGTTTTCGGAGCGTGAAAGTTACATGTGAGGATTTATTTTCGTTAATTTTGAAGCCCCATTTGTGAAACCACTTTTCCATGGAGTCGAGACTTCGCTGGAGAGTGGATGAGGCTATTACCGGGTCTGCGTGGGTAGCTAATAGCGCTGTGTCGTCTGCAAATGTCGCTATTGTTATCTCCTTTGATATAGGTAAGTCGGCAGTGGAGATGGAGTACAGTAGGGGTCCGAGGACACTACCTTGGGGTATGCCGGATTCTATTGGGAATGTTGCGGAAGTGGCGTCTAGGCATTTAACCATGAATTGTCTATTGGTTAGGTAGGATTTTAGGATGGAGTAGTAGGGGTAAGGTAGGATCTTTTTAAGCTTGTATAGTAGTCCTTCATGCCGAATGCCTGTTGGATGTCTAGGAAAACCGCTGAGCAATATTTTTTCTTTTCGAGTGTTTGGTTGATCGTATGAGTTATGCGGTGGATTCGCTTTACTGTTGAATGTTGTTTTCGGAAGCCGAATTGGTGATCTGGGAGTGTTTTCAAGTTCTCTAGGAGTGGAAGGATCGATTCGTGAGCATCTTCTCGAATAGTTTAGACAGGGTAGGTAAAAGACTGATTGGGCGATAGGAGCTGGTTTCGTATATCGGTTTACCGGGTTTAGGGATGAGGGTAATCAATGAGATTTTCCAGCCCTTAGGATAGTGTTCAAGGCGAAGGATAGCATTAAAAATCGATGTGATGAGTGCGATCCCTTTTATGGGAAGTTCCTTGATTGCTTTATTGCCTATTAGGTCGTGTCCTGCTGCTTTCTTGGGGTTTAGGCGACTGATTGTTTCTATAGTCTCTGCAGAAGTGAAGGGTTCAATAGGAGGGGACATTTGGAAGGGGGTGTGCAAGTATTCAGTAACGTCCGCGGCAGCTTTGGGGGAATGGAGTTTGAATACTTTAGACAAGTATTTAGCAAACAGGTCGGCTTTTTCTATAGGGCTTCGCGCCCATCCACCTTGCGGACGGCGAATAGGTGGGATTATTTGTGGGGGCGTGTGAGTTTCCTGGAGGCCTTCCATAGTGAGTAGCTGGAGTCGGCTGTGGGGGATAAGCTGGCGAGGTATTTATGGAAACAGTCGTTTTTATAATTTTTTAAGGTTTTGGATAGCTTTCTAGTTGCGTTGTTTAGTTTGCGTTTGTCATCCGGTGTCTATGTCTATGTCTATGTCTATGTCTATGGGTCTGCCATACTCTTCTTAGTCTACATTTTTCTGCTATTTTTTTAGTATGTATTGGGGATATTCTTGTTTCCTGATAGATGGCTTTGTCGGTGTGGAGAGGCGGATTGCGTTTATTATGCTCGTGTTTAAGTATTCCGTGGCTGCTTCGATTTCTTCCTTTGTTTTTAGTGGAGTTAAGGCTGAAGTTGAGTGTGTAAAGACTTCTTTAAAGAGCTGCCAGTTGGTGTGTTGGTTGTGAATGGAGCCATTAGGTGTATTCTCGATGATTGTTGAACTGACTGTTGCTATCACGGGAGCATGATCAGAGGAGAGATCAGCCGAGAAGTTGATCTGGACGTGTCTTGATGAGATATTTTTAGTTACGAAGAAGTCGAAAAGGTCGGGTATTTTGTTGGTGTCAGTGGGCCAGTATGTGGGTTCGTATGTGGTGAGGTAGTTGAGGTTGTTGTTTATTATGCTGTTTAAAAGGTTTTTGCCTCTTGCTGTAACCAGTCTGCTACCCCATTGGATGTGCTTGGCGTTATAGTCTCCTCCAGCTATGAATCTATAGCCCAGGGTGTCCAGGAAGTTATCAAAGTCTTCTTTGGCGATGGAGTGTCTGGGAGTGCAGTATACTGCTGAGGTGGTGATTGTGCCATGACAGTCTTCTATTGCTACATTTGTTGCTTGGAGGTAGTCTTTCTGGAATGATGGAAGTGCTTAATACTTGCTTTGATTATTATTCCGGTGCCACCGTGGGCCTTTCCGCTGGGGTGTTGGGTATGGTAGAATTTGTAACCATTTATTTTCAGGTAGTTCGTGTCGGTGAAGTGGGTTTCCGATACGAGCATTATGTCGATTTGCTGGTGTTTTAGGAAGAGTTCTAGTTCAAGTTTGTGTTGCGCTAGACCGTTGGTGTTCCAGAGTGCTATGCGCCTTGGCTTTATTTTGCGTCGGGGCGTGTTAATTTATCCACGATAAGTGTTAGTAGCGATAGCAAGTTATTTATTTGCTCTGATTGTTTCTCTATTAGCTTTTCAAGCCTAGAGACGTTGTCTGTGTTAGGTGGGTTGGGGACACTGTTTTGGGGAAGATTCCTTTGGCTATTCGGGTTATTTTGGATGCCTTGTACTGCTTGGGCATAGGAGGTTGAGGTGATGATGAGTTTGGTAGGACTGAGTGTTTGGTTGGTTGATACCTCTTTTGCTCTGAGCTTTGGGTACCTGTTTGTGTATAATGTTTTATAGGCTGAGCAGCCTTTGTAGTTGGCAGGATGATCCCCTTGACAGTGGATGCATTTCGCTGGGGTTTCCGGTGATTTGGCGCACTGGTCAGTGGAGTGAGTGCCTGCGCATTTAACGCAGCGGAAAGTATGGTTGCAGTATTTCTGCGTATGACCGTACCTTTGGCACCTTTTGCATTGCACTATTTCTTTTTTCACAAGCGGTGGTTCGAATTTTACTATCGCGTTCACTAGACGACTGATGTTGTAGATTTCCTTATTGTTCGGCTTTGTTTTATGTCTAGGAAGAATAAGGATAACGGATCTTTCGAGACTCTATGCCTTATATTACTTACGTTGATGACTTCGTGGCCGAGTTTTGAGAGTTCGTATTTGAGTTCGTCTATGTCTGCTGAATGGTGGATGTTTCGTAGGACCACCCGGAAAGGCCTTTCCTGTTTGAGTTGGTAGGTGTGGAAGTTGGCGTTCAGGGTTCTGAGTATCTTGGTGAGTTTTCTGTAAGCTTCTGGGTTTGTCGGCAGTATTTTTACTTTATTGTTATTTATCTTTAGGTTATAATCCTCCTTGGAGATATCTCTCTCTAGGGACTTGATCATTGTCTGTATGTCGATGACGTCGTCTACAAATATTGGTGGGGGAGGGGGGATTCTCTGTGAGTGTTGGTTTGATGGCGGTTCTACGATTTCCATGGCGTCGTTTGAGGATTCCAATACGGCGAACCTGTTGTGATACTGAACGTATACAACCATACGTTCCGCTGCGTTAAATGTGCAGGTACACACCCAACTGACCCAAAATGCAGTAAATCACCGGAAACTCCAGCGAAGTGCATCCACTGTCAAGGTGACCATCCTGCCAACTACAAAGACTGCCCAGCCTACAAAACCCTGTACACAAATAAGTACCCTAAACACAGAGCAAAAGAGGTAACCAATCAAATACCCAGTCCTCCCAAATTCACTACTACCTCAATTCCCTTAACCAATCAAATACCCAGTCCTCCTAAATTGACCACCACTTCAACCTCCTATGCCCAAGCAGTACAAGGAATCCAAAATAATCCGAATAGCCACAGGGACCATCCTCAAAATAGTGTCCCCAATTCACCAAACACAGACAACGTCTCTAGGCTTGAAAAGCTAATAGAGAAACAATCTGACAAATAAATAATTTGTCATTAACATTAACTATTAACACTCATCATGGATAAATTAATGCGCCCCGACACAAAATAAAACCAAGACGCATAGCTCTTTGGAATGCCAACAGTCTAGCTCAACACAAATACGAACTAGAACTCTCCTTAAAACAACAACAAATCGACGTAATGCTCATATCTGAAACTCACTTCACCGGCAAAAATTACCTGAAAATAAACGGTAATAACTTTTACCATATCCAACATCCCCGTGGAAAGGCCCTCGGCGGCACCGGAGTCATTATCAAAGCCAGCATTAAGCACTACGAACTTCCAACATTCCAGAAAGACTACCTTCAAGCAACAAACGTAGCAATAGAAGACTGCCATGGTACAATCACCACTTCAGCGGTATACTGCCCTCCCAGACACTCCATCGCCAAAGAAGAGTTTGATAACTTCCTTGACGCTCTAGACAATAGACGCAAACCCGATAATTGCTTTATCCACTCTCCAGCGATATCTCGACTCTATGGAAAAGTGGTTTCATAAATAGGGCTTCAAAATTAATGAAAAAAAACCCATACATGTAACGTTCACGCTCCCAAAGCAAACCTGCCCCCAGGTCACCATCAACAATACAACAATTCCTAGCAAGGACACAGTCAGATACCTGGGCATGATCCTGGACAGGAGGTTGACATGGAAAAATCACATCACAGACAAAACGAAGCAACTAAAGGACAAACTCAAAAAATTCTATTGGCTTACTAGCCGATCCTCCAAACTAAGCACACAGAATAAAATTACCCTCTATAAGGCCGTAATAAAACCTGTCTGGACCTATGGAATCCAACTATGGGGAACAAGAAATAATTCCAACATTGAAATACTTCAACGCTTCCAATGGAAAACGCTAAGATCCATTATAAATGCACCCTGGTATTGTTGAGAAAAGTTAGGTTGGTATGATCGCTAGTTACTACAAGCTAAGTTGGTACGACTTCTAGCGACGCTCTTTTGTCTTAGAAGTCGATCACGTGTTAATTGACTAAGTGTATCCTGTGAGTTAAGACGTGTTGTACGAGGCGGAGAAATATATAGAGAAAATCGAATCTGTGTGAATCGATTAATTATCAACCCCAAACCTACATCAATTAACAGGTATGTCACCAACGAACTAATACATGACGATCTCAAGATACCAACAGTCAAAGAGGAAATAGAAAAATATAGCGACAGATATAGCAAAAGAGTCAACAAACACCGAAACCCCTAATCACTAGACTACTTGATACGTCGGATCAGATCCGCAGGCTGAAGAGACACTACCCGCTAGACCTAAACGCTAGATTCAATTGGTTATCTAAATTAAGTAATATTTACTTATTTATAATACTTACTTATAAATTATACTTATCTATAATAAGTATTAACTTATTATAAATAATTAGCCATGTCACTGCGCCACGCCAGAAAAAATTACTGAAAATTCTCAATGCGAGAATTGATTGTAAATTTTAATAAATAAAAAAAAAAGAAAGAAAGGAATTCAAGTGTCCTTCGACATTTGTGCGTGTTTGATGAATGGGTATATGGATGTCGCTGGCGTGCTGTTTGTAACATAGCGTTGATACGCTTCTTATTCTCTTCCCTTATTTATGGTTTTCCATTATTCTATTCGGTTAGGCATGCATATTCTCGGAAGTCGGCCCTTGTGCGTGTTTGTAATGAATAGTTAATGTAATCGACGTGCGCGTTTCCAAGCTTTAACAATGATTTTCATAACTAATATCAGATAGTAAAAATAATATTGAAAAGAAAATAGAAAAAAATTGTAATCAAAATATTCCCAAAGTTACAATAGAAAAAAATGTTCTCTTATATTTTTCAACAAAAGTTAAATCTAATACAAGATTTCATTTAAAATTAATAAAATTTCAAATTAGCATCAAAATGAAAAAATTAATTCAGAGATCAAACATTAAAATAACAATTTTTAAACTAATTATCTTTATTTACTTATACTTACTAGCTTTAATACTACCATGAGAAACTTTTAACAGAGATCAAAAAATTCAATATGAAATACAAATTTTAAATATAATTTAATGTCTTCTTTTAATTTCTTCTTTGTTAAATTTTGTATTATTAATTTTTTATTAATGTATTAACCCTTTGCACTCCTATGTCGAGTGTGACTCAACATCAGTTTTTATTTCAGGAGCTACTTTGTTGAGTCCCACTCGACATTCTTTCAGTTCCACCTTTTTTTGTGAAATGTGTGAAAGAAAACAAGGAAACATCCTGGAAATTGTTTCAAGATATATCATACGCCTAAAAATTACAAAATACAACAATAGTGTGAATAAAACTGGTATTTAAGTGAATTTGTTTCTTCCTTTATTTATTTAAATTGCCTTATTTTTTAGTTAAAGTAAATTTCAAATAAAACACTTAAAAGCGTTAGGAGCTGCTGATAACAAAATTGAAATAAAATTTGGAGTGCAAAGGGTTAAACATATTTTCTAATATAATAAAGATATCATGCCTTAATTCTTAAAAAAAATTGTATCATAACTTTCTTGTAACTAGTGTTACAGTAATACAATGATATTATTAATAAGATCTTAATGTGAAAAAAATTATGTAATACTATCATATTGTAGAGTAAAATACCTAAGATAAAAGATACAAAATAAATATTTAATATTATACAACACTTCTCACTTCATCTAAGTAATTATGATACACAAGGAAACAATAAATATAACTAGTTAATCTAAATATGGTATAAATTCGTTTTACATGTATTGTATTCACTATTGCATATTCTAACTCACTGCATTATAATTTTTTTATTGTGTCAGTATCTTTTAATTTCGCAGGAAATCTATGGTGAAGTACATACATATATATATATATATATATATATATATATATATATATATATATTACATAGAATATTAACTAGGTTATGTTTAGATCACCACATGGTTTATACCTAAAATAGGCTGTGGTTACTTGTGCTAAATGATTTCATATTATTTAAACCTACATAACAAAATCCGACACAATCATGTCCTACAATTCTTCTACTGAAACGAATTGTGCTTGTAGTAAAGATATTAAAAAAGATGAGGAATCTAATTTTGATTTGGTTTTAAAAGAAAAGTGGATGGAAGCCCAGAAAAATGGAGTGTTTCGTTATATATTAAACATTCAAGATTCAAAAATATTGGAAGGCAAATATCACTTTTTAGTCCAGGTAATGTTATTAAATAATTAATTATAATAAATATTTGTTTAATTTATTTTCAAATATTTTTTAATTGTTACAATTTTGTTTAAGTAATATAGTAATTTACAGGATAAAATATTTTACATGTTTCTATTGTTCACTTGTCATATGTGTAAATGTATGCTTTAATTTTACCATCTCTTGCATAAATATTCATGAGATAATTTTCTAGTTCAAATTTTAATAATTACAAATATGTTTTGTGTATTAATGTCATTAATACAAAAGTACATGTAAATCTGGTTACATATGCTTATCTCTTTGTTTTAATACTCTCAAGTACAGTTTGTTGATAACTTATAAAATAAAAATAAGCAGATAAAACAAAAATATTTACAAAATCAGTGATAATTTACAAAAATAAAAATGAAATAAATATTATGTAACTGTAATTATATCTAATAATATAATATAGATAATATTGTTTATTCTAGGAATATTTATAAGAGTAAAACTATATAAATTAATTTTATAGTGCAAAATCATATATAAAATAACAGTTAAAGAAGTAGCAATGAATATATATTTGTTATTATATTGCCAATACAATATCAGGATTGTTTATTTATTAATCAATGTATTATACTTTTAGGAATATATATCTATTGAAGAACTATAATTATTTAATGTTTTATGATTTATAATTATGAGAATCATAATGTCTCTCGCCCCTATTGTATTTCAAAGAACTTATAATCCTTTAACACATTGGCATCAGAGCATTTAGAAACTAATATATATATATATATATATATATATATATATATATCATTTAGATTCTAGCAAAGAAATTCAAATGACATATATGTGAGTCACGGTGCTAATGTGTTAAGTTACTCTAGTATGACTTAGTTAATATAACTGTAACACAATGAAAGGAAAAAAATAATTCTATTGATTCATATATATGTAAATTCATCAACAAATAACATGGGAACTGCAAGACATTTGTATTACTGATTTAGTTAAAATTCTGCATATGGGAAGATCCTCACTCTGGAAAAGTATTCCATTATAAGAGCAAAGGTCAAATATACAAGATATATACAATATATATAATCAAAGATATATACAATCATAAATATAACATTGTCTTTTTCTGCATAGTAAATAAATTTGCAATACTGTAGTATTCAGTACTTTAATGCCCATAGGGTGCATTGTTAGAAAATTTAATATTTGAAAAAAAACCTTATTGCGCGCCATGGTACATTTATTGGAGTATACAATTGCTGATTAACCAGTTAACTGTTGCGCCTTCTTTGAAAACTTTGAAAATTGTATACCTAAAATGTGTCACAGAAAGTAAGCGATGAAGTATAATGGCCAAATACAGAGTATGTGTGGCTGTTATAATATAGAATTAAGTTATAATAAAATGACTGTTTTATTTTTTAATTTTATTGCTGACATGAATTGTTATAACATGAAATATTGCCTTTTTTTGACATGATGAGTATATCTGTCATAAATAGCTAACTGGTTAAACATGCATCGCTGCTATAAATGTCGCCTATTACTGAATTGTTGTGACTAGCATCTCGTTAACATCTTTTTGCAAAAAAGATTAACATGTGTGCGTTGCCAGAGTGTTAGTTGGCAAAATGAGTTGGTATTGATGTGGACAATGATGTGGTTACCTATGGCATGCCGAACCTACACAGTTTTGTCTATCTTCTCAGCATCGGACATTTATGGTGGCTGAGACTTTGTTGGAAGACTTCTGTACTCATAAGCTTGTACCTGTACCTGTATCTGTTTGCCAATAATATACTTTATCTCCCAATGGGATGTTGCACCTTCATTTGTACATTTAGTCATTAACCAGATCTTGGAATACTTGTGCCTTGTGAATATGACTTCCAGTAATTTAATCCATAAAAATTGTGGTTAAAAATTTGCAAAATATCTAAACATCATAAGGAATTGAAAATTAGTAAAATGGTAGCTTTTATCTAAAGCTGCTTTTATCTAAAAGGTATAGCTAGTGAACGGGGTCAAAAGAGTCCTCCAACCAAATTTATGTAATGATGTGCCATATGATAGTACCAAAAAACATCTTATATCAAATTTCAACTTTTTTCTCATCTAAAAAATAATTGATCTTATATTGAGCTCGAATTCACTCAACTACTTTGTAAGTCACATTATTGAACGATACTTCAAATTAACACAAATTCTAAAATTTTATACTATATTTATTATATATAGAAGGTATTAAAATATCCAAAACATAAAAGCTACTTTTTTGCGTGAAATTTTCGAGGAAATCGATTTTTGACACATTCACCACTGGAATATCTTATTAGAAAGCCTAAAAATCTATAAATTTATAAATTCTATAGTTCTATATATATTAGGTTATTCGAAAAGTTTCTTTCATTTCATAAGGTGATAATACATGAACAACAATTTCTGTTTTATATTATTTTATTGAATTAGGTATGACACATTCCATTATATTTCTATTATTATGTTCGTGCATAATTCAATAAAATAATATAAAACAAAAAACATTGTGCATCTATTATTGCCTTATAAAACGAATGAAACTTTTCGGACAACCTAATATATATATGTAACTGTATGAATAGAATAGATCACGAGAGAAAAAATGTAATTTAGGACTTAGAAAATCGATTTTCCAGGTAAAATTTGTAGTGGATTTGTTATTAACTGTTCTTGTATTGAATTTAATTATTCTCAAAATAAACTCGATTTTCCAGAATCGATCGTTCGATTTATTCTAAGCATTTACATTATTACATATATATATATATATATATATATATATATATAATCTGTAATTCTATAAATTTGTCATCTCTTACGGAAAGAAAATTGTCAAAAAGTTCGTAATGTTTGTAATATGCCACAATTTTCTACAGAAATTTTTTGTATGATGTTTCTCTTTGTTAACCTATTGAATAGTTCATCACCTGAGAAATGCGGTTTGGGAATCTCCTTAACCATGTAAATAAACCCCTTTGAATTATAAATACACTGAAATTCATCTGTTATTTAGAGAGATATACATACTTCCAGAAACTGCTAAGCCAGTAAATTGTTTAAGGTGTTATATACAAGGTGTTAAAAAAATTGGACAATATTTTATGTAAATCTAGACATTAAATCCAAAAATTAAAAAACAGATTCACAAAAGAAAAAATACATTATAAGGAGAAGATGAAGATAAATAGTACTTTATATAAGATTAATTCTTATATGTACTGATATGTTCTATTCATTAGACACAGGCATTAAATGTTTAAAATATTTAATGATTCAAATTTTTATAAAGGTTTTATATGAACAATCCAATTATATATTGTTCTCTGATAAAACATATACAAACTTGTTTTAATCATATAAAAATTTTCTTTATTATTAATAATCTTATAATAAATAATATTTATTTTTCTTAATATTTAATACTGACAATTTTTATTAATTTTTAGCTAAATATTGATCGTGGTTATAAAAGAAGATCTCCAGAAAATATTATTTCGATGAACCAACCTTTCAATGAGAAAGACTTTAACTTTACAAAACTTGTGTCAGAAGAACAAATAATGAATTTAAATAATACAGACAAAGATGATATAATTGCAATTAATGCTAGTCCGATTGAATACTGTCATTCTCTGCTGTTGCCACAAAGATGTAAACAATTACCTCAACTTGTAACAAAGCATAGCTTATTGAAAGCTATTGAGTTGTTTTCCTTGAGTTTGTCTTCGTAAGTATATTCCACCTTTGAAGCAAAAGTACAGAAATTAAATCTTTAATTAATTTATAAATACATATGTTGATTGTTAAAAAATGCAATGTCAAAGGAAAGTTAATAAAACATACATAGTACTCTCATAAATTTCATTTTTCTTAATAATATTTATTAAGCATTATTCAGTTAATAAAATAAGATTATTGTAGTAATGCTTTATGAATAAAGAAGTAATTATTTTATGATTCTATTTTATTTTTGAAACTCTAATTGTTATAACATAAAACTTAATCAGTGATGCAATTCCAATTTAATAGGAAAAATAAAAATTTTGAAATTTTGGCATGATTTATTAACATTTTCTGACATTTAAAAATATTTACATTATAACTATTTACAATATCACATTGTTGTTTATAGTTTATAAGTATTTTCAATTAACCTTATTGTATCATTAAGCCCTTAACCCGCAACGTCGTGTTAGAGACGTGGTACATCCTACGGGCCAAACATAAGCAACACATGCACTTTGTACGTGAAACTTTGTACATTAGTTGGGATACATGCGACAAACACTTTTTTTTCTTGTCCGCATTCGGAAGTGCAGTATATTTTCTTGAAAAATATTAGAAAGGTACCCCTAAAAATAAGTTCAAAAAGAATGTTAAGCGTTGTCGAGGGCATTGAAAGTTCTGCTAACATCGCAAAAAGTGATTTGATAAATATTTTAAATAGTGATAGTAACAGTAGTGATATTTCACTTTCTGTACGAGAACGTTGTAAGCGACTGGTTATCGAAGATGATATCGACGACGAAGACCACAGTAATCATCAACAACCAGAGCTATGGATTTGGAAAGAAGAAACTAATGAACCAAAAATTATGAAACTATACAGAGATTTCTGGTATAAAAGTAGGAACTTTGAGTTAGTTAGGTGAAAACAAAAAAGAAGTAGATGTTTTTAATGTAATATTTGATAACATATTTTGGGAAAATATTGTTATGGAAATGAATCGATATGCAAATCAAATAATGATCAATGAAAATAAAAGACTAAAACTAGATGAAACTTGGTTTCCTGTAAACTGTGGTGAAATCAAAATATATTTTTCACTATGTATAATAATGGGTGAAGTTAAGAAACCAACAATATAAATAAATTGATCTAAGAGAGCAGTTATAGAAACTCCAATTTTCAGGAAAACGATGTCGTTCAAAAGATTTCTGCAAATAACTAGATGTTTGCATTTTGCAGATAACAATTCGGTCAACAATACAGATAAATTATGTAAAATAAAATAAATAAATTTTAAATAAAATAAATTTTTTGAATCAAAGATTTAAAGAAGTATATACAATGCAAGAGGACATTGCTACCGATGAATCATTGATGAATTATAAGGGACACTTATCCTACAAACAATTTAATCCATTGGAAGGGACAAGATTCGGTATAAAATTTTATAAATTATGTGAGTCAAAATCGGGTTATTGCTATGATTTTAAAATATACATTGGTAATGATAAAACAAATTCTAGTGACAGTGCATCCAAAAGTGTTATCAAAGAACTATCACAGTCAATATTACATAAAGGATTGTTTAAATCTTTAATTAACAGTAAAACTAATGTTGTTGGAATAGTGCGCTCCAACAGAAATAATATGCCAAAAGATTTTTCTAAAGTAAAATTAAAAAAGGGTGAATATAGAATGAGGAACTGCAATGGAATACTGGCATTGAAATGGGAAGATAAACGAGACGTTTATATTCTTTCTTCAAAACACAAAACAGCAGAAATGATTGAACCAGATAAAAGTCGATTCAATTGTACTTTGAAACCAAAATGTGTCATTGAGCATAATAAAGGAATGATTGGAATTGATCGGCAAGACCAAATGTTAGCATGCTTCCCTGTGATGAGGAAATGTATGAAAGGATACCACCAAAAAGTTTTCTTTTACCTCTTTGATATTGCTTTGTTCAACTCGTACATTTTATTCAACAAAATAAATACTGGGAATATTATTATGCTGAATATAGAATTGAAATAGGCGAATCATTACTAAAAAATATACCGTTAACAGAGTATAAACGAAGAGGACGATTACCAAAGGGAGATTTACCAAAGAGACTGTACGCGAAATATTTGAGTTATTTTCCAAAGCATATAGATCCAACAATATCGAAATCACGGCCAGCAAGAGCCTGTAAAGTTTACACAAAACATAAAAAACGTAGCGAAGCAACGTGGGAGGGCAAAATATGCAAAGTTCCATTACATGTACCAATATGCTTCGAAATATACCACACGATTGAAGGTTATTAAATTTTTGTAAATTTTATCAAGACATTAATTATTTAAAATATGTGTTTATTTAGAAATTGGAATAAAAATTTTATTGAAATAATATTTATTATTCACTTCAAGATAATAATTTCTTTTTATTTATTTATTTATTATTGCTTAGTTTGTGCCTTTCGGCTTTGGACGAGCTTTCAGTTTTACATCTCGTTCACATATTACGCTTCTTATATATCTACCTCCCCTCTTATCCACTCTATTATATTGCACTCCCTCAATTATTCTGTCTCTAAAATTATGGCAACTTTTGGGCTTTTGCCTCCTTGCTATACTTACTTATTGTCGTTCCTCCCTGTCTTGTATTGCCCTTCTCTTTTCTATTATTGTTTTCAGTTCTGTTAGTCCTTCTCCAGTCTCGTTTAGTATTTTCGCTGTGTCCTTTGGTCTTCCCGTTATTTCGCATTCTTCTATTACATGTCTCAGGTCTTCTTCTTTCCTTTTACATAGCCTGCATCTTTTTTCTCCCTCTTCTTTCCAGTATTCTCTTGCTTTGGTCTCGTTTCCACATCTGAATCTTGCTAATATTTTTCTATCCTTCCACTTCATCCTCCCTTTTAAATATTTTGATTCCCTTATCCTTTTCCCCCTCTCTTCTGCTTCTCTTTTTCTCCTTTCTTCTATAATTTGATCTACTGTCATCCTTTCTTGCTCTTCTCTTGCTTCCATCTATGTCCCTCCATTTCTCACCTCTTCTAGCCCTTTCTTTCTCTTTCTTGCTCTTTTCCCTTCTTGGCCATTTCCCCAATTTCTCTCTCTTTCCTTTATGTACTCCTTTACTCCTTTTTTTGACTCTATGGCTTTCCCTTCATACCTTACTGCTCTTCTTAATGCCTTTTCTTTAATTTCTGTTAGCTTGCATTCTTCTATTAATATATAATTCGGTGTTGTCATATCTAACCTAAGATCCATTTCACATATCTTCTTTGTATTCTATCCAGTCTTTCTTCCATGTTCCAGCCCCATACCTCTGCTCCAAACAGCGCCACGCTCTCTACCAGTGCTCCAAACATCTTCATTTTCCTCTTGTAGTCCTGTTTGAAAATTCTTTCTCCCATGCTCCATGTTTTCTTCATTGTTATTGTTGTTCTCTTTTTCCTGTCTTGTATGTGTTTTTCATCACTGCCGTTTTTCTGTAGTATGTACCCCAGGTATCTTATTTCGTCCACTTCTTCTAATTCTTGCTCTCCCCATTTCCATTTTCTTTGTCTCCTCTTGTTCTTTCTTTTCTCGAAAACTACTATCTTAGTCTTTTCCGCGCTCAGCTCCAATTCGGTTTCCTTTAAAAATTTTTCGAATCTCTTTAGCATTTCCTTCAGCTCCTCTTCTCTATCCGCCATCAGCACAATATCGTTTGCATTGTCAATGACCATACCTTCCTTTCTCCTACCACGATGCCCCCGATTTGTCCTTTCCTTTATTCTTCTTTCAACCCCATCACGTAGATGTTGAATAACGTCGGGCTCAACGTGCATCCTTGTCTGACTTCCCTCAGTGTCCAAAATTCTTTTGCGTTGTTACCCTTGATTCTCACCACATTCTGTTTCTGCGTACAACTCTTTTATCCTTCGAATTAGTTTTTCGTTAATCCCCATTTTTCTCATTTTCTCCTCCAATTTCTCTCTGTTTAACCAGTCGAACGCCGCTTTTAAGTCCACAAAGCAGGCATATAGTGTCTCTTTTTCTCTATTCAACTGTTTGTCTATGATATGGTTAATCACAAATACCGCGTCGGTCACTCCTCTTCCTTTTTTAAATCCGAATTGACTCTCTTCCAGTTTGGTTTCAATCTCTGCCTTCAGCCGTTCGTCCAGTATCTCTGCGTAAATCTTGTATGCTGTGTCCATTAATGTTACTCCTCTGTAACTTTTCGCTACTCTCTTGTCCCCCTTCTTGTATATCGGACATATTACTCCTTTTTTCCAATCTTCTGGTATCCCCTCCCCATTCCATATTTTCCTTAACAAATCTCATAACGCTTCCCCTACTTCTTTCGGTGCATACTTCCATACTTCATTTTCTAACCCGTCTTCCCCCATTCCTTTCTTCTCCTTCAAGTTCCTTAGTTGGTAGATCACCTCTTCCTTCTCTATATTATCTTGTCTCTCCTCCATTATTTTCTCTTCTGCTCGCTGCTTCTCCGTTTTTCTGCCCTCTTTGTGCTCTGTTCCTTCTAAACTTTCCATGAAGTGATTTTTCCACCCTTCTTCGCTTATTTCTTCATCTATACTTTCTCTTCTTCTTCTATATTTATTTATGTATTTCCACGCTTTTTGTTCTGTTTTGATCTTCTTGATTTTCTCCATTTCTTCTTCGTGTCTTTTCTTTCTTTGTTTGCACCACTGTTTGAATGCCTTTTTCCCCTCTATGAGCGCTTCTCTACTGCATTTTCCTTTCATAAACTTTCTCACTTTCCTTCTTATCTCTCTTTTCCTCTCTTTCCACTTCTTGTCGTACCACACTTTCTCTCTCATGCCCCATTTCCTCATCTTCACTTTCTTCTTTGGCATTGCTTCGTTTATCTTCTTTTTGATTTCTGTCCACATTTCGTCTACTGTTTTTCCATTGTAGGTCCAGTCTTTACATTCCTCCAAGTATTTTTCCACACTTCCGTTTGTCCATTCTCTTTTCTCCTTCTCTTCTTCTTTCTTTTCCTCATTTTTTTGTAATTCCGGCCCCCTATTTCTATTTCTAACGGCATGTGGTCCGACTCTGTTCTTTTTCCTACTTCATGTCAATTATTTCTTCTGTCGCCTCCTGATTGCCAATCGCATAGTCTATTACTGAGTTTCCTCTCTCCCCAATATAGGTCCACTCCTCTCCTTCTTTATCTCTGCCATTGATTATCGTCCAGCCTCTCTCTTCCAGATACTTTAGCAGTGTTCTTCCTTCCATGTTTACTGTCTTGTCTTTTGTCTCCCTCTTTTCCCGTTCTTGCGTTCCAGTCTCCGCTGATGATCATCACTTCCTCTTCTCTTCCGTCTACTCTTTCCTCTATTTTTTCCATGTCCCTTTTGTATCTTGATTATAAACCATCATTATTCTATATGTCTTGTCATTGTATATTATTCTTCTTTCAACTATATTATCACTTATTTCTTTATATTCTATTTCTCTTAGTTCTTTATTTATACCCGTTATTATCCCCCGCCCCCCTTTGCACTTCCTTTTTTCCTTACTCTCATTGCTGTCCTGCATTTCCAGTCGAATTCTTTCGGCAGTCTATATTTTAATTTTTCCCCATTTGCCTTCCTTTATCCATGTTTCCGTGAGTCCGATCACGTCGAATGTCTTCGGATATTCCCACACCTCCCTGTTCTTGCTTATTAGCCCTGATACATTCCAGAAGTACGTTTTCGTCCTCTTTGTAACCCCCCTTTCCCCCTTTTTTCATTTTTCTCCCCCTCTCTATCTTTCTTCTTTCAGCCTCTCTTCATTTTCGTTCCATCTGTACCATTTGTTTTCTATTTTTAGTTTCTTGTATCCTATCTTTACATATTCGCTCTTTTCCCTTCTTTCTCTGGCTACCCTTCTTATGTGTAACTGTACCTCCCTTTCTTTTCTCGTCAGATCTTCGTCTATGTATACACCCTTTTTCAATTTGCTTTTCTCCTTCGTTATCCGTATCTTTTCCTCCATCGATTTCATCGTCGCCACTATTATTGTGTTCTTGCCCCCCCCCCTTTATCATATGTGCTCTTTCTACTTCTGCCCCTATCTTCATTTTTTCGTTTATGAACTCCTTTACTGTCTCTTCATTGCTTCCTTCGTCCCAGTCCTTTAATTACTATGTTCCTTCTTCTTTTCTCTCTCTCTCTCTCTCTCCGCTCTGTCTTTCTCCTCCTCGATTCTTCTAATTCTGCCCAATGGTTCCTTCTTTTCCCTTTTCCACTCTTCTCTCTCACTTCTTTCCTCTTCCTCTTTCATTTCCCTCTTCATCTCCTCCACTTTTTTCGAATATCCCTTTTATTTCTTTTATCATTGCCTTAAATCCTCTTTCCATTTTCTCTGCTTTTTCCATCATTACTTCCATTCCTTTCTCCCTGGCTGGTGTCTCTTTTTCTGTCGAGCTGTATTTGTCCAGTGTATTTTTGAAGACTGCCTTATTTCCCATTTTACCAGTGCTCCTTGGTCTTCCCTTGTTTGTCGCCATCTGCCGTTTCCCTACCTTACTTTGTTTTGCCGCGCTTCTGACCTCCTAACCTCTTCTTTTCTAGTTTTTTTTATTTATAGCTCTCTCTGGTTCTAGTCTTTTTTTTTTCACTTTTCTTTTGCTTTCTCCTCGTATGCTCACTCTTTATTTTCCCTTCTTCATGCCAGTTTGTGCGTCCTTTTCCTTTTTCCCTTCACACTTCACTTTTTCCGCAGAGGTCTCCGTCCGCGTGTTACCCTCGCTCCGAATCGAACCGAAAGTCCCATAAATCTTTCTTGTTCAATGATCAATTGGTAATAGCTATTTATCAAACATCTTACAACATAAAGTTAGTTGTGTAGCGGCACATGAGTCAGAGGACAATTCATATCATGTTGTTGTTTCGTATTATCAAGATCATTAGGACACAAGTAATGTAAGAACAAATAGACTCCGGGAAAAACAATGTTACCGCTACGCATAACCGTCGAACAAAGACGATTTAATCTTCCGCCCCCATCGACCAGTATAAATAAACCGACGCAACCAAAAAGAGTTTAGTATCTACGAGTATTACGAGCATCTTTCTGTATGTAACGAGCGATCCAAGTGTTATTACGAGTTATCTACCAAGTTACGCGACGAGCATTTATCGAGTGTTTATCCGCGATTTTATTTTGCGATTTATACTTTGTGCTAAAGCCTCAGCGAATATAGGCTGTAGATTAATTTATTATTTTAAATAAATTCGACGGTTACGACAACAAACGATAACCTCCAATAAATCTCACGGTCAAACATCCATATATACCTGTCCTCTACAGTTGTACCTTACTGATCAGAAGAATGGTGCGATTTACACAACTTTGAACGCTCAGCCAGACTGTGAAATGGCTCGACCCTGCCGTTGGTTACAGCACGCGATGTTCGAACTTAAATCGTAAGGCAATGGATTAACTATCTTGGATTTGTGCAACATGCAACAATAAATGTCTTAACCGTTTGAGTCTCAGGTGTCGAAAAATCGCGGACAGCGTGCTAACGCTTGTCTTAATCGATTGCGAAGAGAAACAAGCGGCGCAATAGCACTCGTCATATTTGTTATTTTTATGACATAGTTTATAAATATTTCAAGTTTTATTCAATAAAAATTATTGAGAAGGTAACAATGAAATACAGAATACAGTTCAAATGTACTGGGACCTTTCGACACAAAATCTAAACAGCGCGATCGCGCTGCTTGGTACTCAAACGGTTAAGTTTGTGATTTTATTGTTCAATGGAATCCAATTGTGAAATTCTGATCAAAGAAATAATATTACATATTTCAAAATCTAATCCATATTATATTTATACTTATAATAAAATAATATTTTTAATCTACTATTTTAAATAACCAAGAGCTTAAATATACTTGAGTTTTCGATATAAGATCTACAGAGAATAAAAAGAATAATTGGAGTAAATAAATAACTAAAGCTTAACAATTTGATAATATGTTGTTTGCAGATATATCAGGGTGGCTTTTAACAGTCTTTGTGCTTTTGCATCTGTGAACCATCTTCATTGGCATTTATACTACTTGAGATGGAGGATGTTACTGGAATATATTGTAACTACATTTTTATTCTGTTATTCCTTATATATATATCTTACTAGTCCAGTCGAGTTACATTGAATTAAATTAAATCCATTTCATTAAAAAAATTCTAATTATTGTTCTATCGCTTAATGTGGTCCTATTGACAATTGAGAATGAGAATCTGTTCAAGGTAAGAGATTATTTTCAACAATACATAATCAGAAGAGGTATAATTGTAAAAATCAGTCTCTTCTCTTACTTAGTTGCTTATATCTGGGGACTGAGTGGAGATAGAGGAAAATATTACAAATGAATGTTGTAGACCACCAACTGAACTGCAATTTGGATTAAAAAATTATCATTATCACACAAGAATATCTGTGTGAAAAATTAATAACTTACTGTATTAACAAATTATAACATGTGTTACAAAGTTTTATTCTTTTTAAAAAAACAAATGAAAACTTTAAAATTCATAATTTTGTAATAAATTTATTTTCAGGGTGGAAAGGAGGTGTTCAAGTATACTTATACTTAATTATAATTATATATATTATATAGTTGATTGAATGTTGAATGAGAGGGCCATTCTTTATTGATATCCTTGGTGTTTTTATATATATAGTGTATTGGGTAGTTGCTATGTCAAGGAATCAATCGATTGGAATAGGGCAGTCATCACGATAATCATGAGTATCAGGCTATTATTATAGACTATAGGTGCTTAATAAGAATGTTATGTTGCTATGATAGAGGGGACACATGGTAATCTGTTATTTCCAATTGTATTGATTTCTTTGTGACTTAAACATTCATAAACAATTGAAACATTTAATAAGATTCACAATAGGGAAATTTTATTTTGATTCCTTAGTACTTGCCTTATAAATAAATGGGATAACTCTAGAAATGACTAGAAATAACTACTTAACTTAAAATATCATAAATCAACAATTTCACATATCGTTTTTTTATTTTTTTTACAACTCGTGAAACCAATTTTATTTACTAAATATTGTAATAATGATAATAATGCACACGGTGAGCAAACCAAATTATACAGTTGTATGTACAAAGAAAATTTAGAAGAAAAGTTTTTAGTATTTATATGAACAAAATGATGAGTAGCTTTTGCATAAATCATTATTCGCTGTCATAAACAATAAGAAACATGAAAAATAAACATAATATGTACAATTATCGTGGTTAGAGGAAATGTAAGAAATTTTTTGACAATACAGTAGGAATACGTTTGTCCAAACGACTCGAGGAACAAGATCATTTGGATAATAAAAGTTCACTCACTACCTCCAGCAGCTACTCTTATTATAGTAGGATAGTGAATACCGGAAGGTAGTGACTCTTCCTCTTCACATGATTACTTATCCCTTGAAAACTATTTAACTCTTATTACTATTTATTTGTATAATGGCTGCATGACATTCGTTTTGTATCAGTTATTACAAAATAAATGTATAAATAAAATTTCAAATAAATGAAGAGGGTAATGAAGTCGATTTATAATGCTCAGGTCTGCCACGATATCTTAACTTGATGCTTTTTCTCGGAGTGAAGTTTTGGCTTGACTTTCAACAAGCTCTTATCGAATTTTTAATAGAACACTGCGCTATACATAAGAAATAAAATTATTTATATAAATTATAATAAATGCTATGAATATGAAGCTAATGCAGAACAAGTGGTGAAAACAAAAAATTATAATTTAATAAATTTATACGCTTGTGGTTTCCCTCCATGTCAAGTTCAATTGAAGCAGCAAATTTGAAACCTGCAGTATATATCTAACGTTTGGAGCAATACTCATTAAAAATATCCTCACACAAACCAGATCAGGAACTAAAACATATACGCAAAAGCATACAAAATTGGCTAAAAACTCTAACATTTCCAGTTTTGGATTGTTCTGCACAAAACTTCGACCTCAGACCCACAGAAAATCTATAGGAATTATTAAAAAAACGAATGTGTGAATCGTATGTTCTACCGCTATCATCGCTCGCTCATCGAATTGCATAATAGAATTAATAGAAGCAACGCGAACGAAAATGAGGAAGAACAAGAGGACTAAAGTTGTAGGATGCAGAATACTGGGAAACGAAAAAGGCACTGACAATATGTCTTGGAAAGACCAAAAAAGTAAAACAAGTATGACATAAGAAGAATATAAAAGTATAAAGAGCAGAAAAAGAAGAGTATAAAATATTATGTAAAGAAAAAGAGGAACAAAAAATATACGAAAAGATGGAAGAGGTAAGGGGTTGTAAAACGAAGGCAGAAATATGGGCATATGTTAATGGGAAGAGAAAGAAGAAAAGCAAGACAATTGCTCATATAAAGATGGAAGAGTGGAAATAACATTTCAATGACCTATTACAAGATAAACAAGGGATATGCAGGAGAAGTAGAAGAAAGGGAAATAGAGGATTAAATAGGAAGAATAAACAAGAGAAAAGCAGTAAGCAGAGACAAGATACAAAATAAAGCATGAATATATGGTGCAGGAGAAGCCAGAAGGAAACTAAAGGAAATAGTAAGAAGAATCTGGAATGAAGAAGACCTCTCGACAGATTGGAGAAAGGGAGAAATAACAACCATAAATAAAAATGGTAGTAAACATGAAGTAGACAACTACAGAGGGCTATTACCATTGAACACTGCATATAAGGTTTACGCAATGATGTTAAAAGAACAACCAATGAAAAAAGTAGAGAGGAAGAAAATACTCTCAGAAACACAACCAAGATTCAGAATAGGTCGATGCACGTTAGATAACACATGTATATATTAAAATGTATATGTAAATTCTATAGAATTCAAATTACTCGCCTTGTTACGATCGTTCGCGGAGAGACGCGGTCGCGAGGAAAACGCGTCAGCGAGAGGCGTAAATTCTCGCTACGATTCGGTTAATCGACGCCGTGAAGTAGTCGTTTCCCTGTTTCAGTTAAGATAACAGAGGTGGTTGAATGAGTATGACACAGTATAGTAAGTTATATTTCACCGTTTATTCCAACAACTTATAACGAAGGCAGTTACGCTGGTGCGTATGTACGAGATGAGTGAGTGACTGATCTACGGGTGTGTATACCCGGTCGAAGGATGTTGACCGTTCGAAGGATGTAAAATCAGTACTGTCTTGGGAGACGATGCTGTGTCGGAGGAAAGCTAAGGATGGGTGTGTCTAGCGCACGGGACCATCGGATTTGTTGGTGATGATTTTAGTTAAGAGAGTCAGGGAAATAGGCTTCGTTGTTAATTGGTTAAACGAAGGGTCTTAACCGCCCTCGAGAGAAAGTGGTTCGTGGGAGGAAAGTTGCATCATGCGTGAGAAAAACTAACTTTCCCTTGTCAAGCCGTGGTAGACAATGGTCTTTAGAAATGCTTCGGAAACAGACGTTTGTTTGGTTTGAAGGACCTCGACTAGGAAATTCCTGAGATTTATGGAAGGTACTTGAGACTATTGAGGGTACGCAGTGAGTATCCGAAGACATCTGGTTGCCATCTTGCCCGCGGTGTGTGGCCTGGGCTAGGTAAAGTGTTACGCGATGTAACACGCCTGCTGACATTTTTACTTTTGCTTTGTTTTATTGGCAGTCATTCTGATGAATAGATTAGATCAGGAAAGAAGAATGGTAATTTAGGACTTGGGAAATCGATTATTGATTTTCCAGAATCGATCGTCTGATTTACTCTAAGGATTTACGTTATTACAAATCGATTTTCTCTACGTCATGCCGTTGAAGATTATTCTCCGTATCACCATAAACGAAAACACAAAAGGTGGAAGAATAGAATGTGTAGAATCTATAAGAAAACCAAAAGATGAAGTGAATTATGTTTTTCCGCTGGAATATCAATCAAGAAGTTATCATCCCGGATTATTCAGTTCATCAATTGTTAAGAACGCCTCAAAAAGTCTAACTAAGGTAGGTCAATATAGAAATATATCACACTTACGATGGATGATGAGACTGCGGCATCATACATCTATACGAACTTAAACTTTGTGTTTCAAAATTCTTACTTAGAAGAATCAGAAATCATCTCTAAAAAGGAAAATAAAGACTGAAAGCAAGTCTAGTTTTGATATGGGAAGACTTTTGGAAATTCTTCAAAAAAAAAAAAAAAAAAAAAAGAGGTGTTTATGACGCTGGAGCCAATGCAAGTTTTATTAACCAAAAGATTATTTGTAAAATAAAAGCAGATCTAACCGAACATAAGAGTGTTTTCAAAACTATCAGTGGCAATGACTTCACGAGTGTCCGGGTGAAACCTCTAATGAAGATAAATAAAAGATAGATAAATAATAGAAGAAATAATGGGTGTTTTCGTGGTACGCAACGATAAGTTCACATACCACCTTGTCCTAGGGTTGGACGCCATAAAAAGTTCAAATTAATACAAGATAAGAATTTCAGAATTGCTCAAAAAGTTAAAAAAAATTGTTATAAAAGAAGATCACGAAAATCACGAAGAAGAAGAAATAATATCCGAGAAAAAAGAAGAAAGAAAGAATGATCAGATGAGAAGAGAGATAAACTTCACTGAATACATGAAGAATGATCAATTTGTTGACAACCTTGAACATTTAAACAGTCCGGAGAAAAAAGAAGTGCTTTGTCTTATAGAGAAATATAGAGAAATACATTCAGCCAGCATATCAGGCATATAGAGCTGTTGATGAGGGCTATTAAGAAATAAGGCTTCCACTTGAAACTGGTCAAATGTAATTTTGCAAAAAGTTCAATGAAATATATTAGCCACATCATTGAGAAAGACGGTGTGCGACCAGGAAAAGATAACCTCAGAGCAATACGCGAATTTGAACGTCCAAAGAACAAAAGAAATGTAAGACAATTGATAGGAAAATTTAATTTTTATTATAGGTACGTAGAAGATGGTTATAAACTCTTGGAACCATTTCATTACTTACTGAGGAAAAATGTGGAATTTTGCTGGACTGAGAAATATGGGAAGTCAATCCAAAAGATTAAGAAATATTTCTGTCCTAATCTAATCTAATCCTGCCCTAATCTAATTATTCATTTATACAGATGCAAGTGGGGACCGGTTTAGGAGCTGTTTTGAAGCAAACCCGAAAGAACGGAATACAACAGCCTATTGCTTACTTCTCAAGAAAATTGAAACTGACAGAATCGAAGAAGAAAACGATTCATCTGGAATGTCTTGTTATTAAAGAAGCGATTCTGTATTGGCAACATTGGTTAATCGGCAGAAACTTTACCGTTTTGTCATTTTCATTGATTATTTTTCAAACGCTGTTCTCATGCCCATGTCAAAAACGTAGCGCTCAGGCGATATTATCAAACTCATAAATTCGACGGGAGTAACTGATTCCATAAAAATTATTCTCGCAGATCGATATCCGGTAATGGCATCCGTAGGAGATTCAAGATTTAGAAGTTTGTAACCCTCTTGCAATGTCACGAGGCAAGGAGTAACATATTTTACTACATGATAGAATACGGAAACAATAGGAATAAATATTTGCGGATTATTGCCAAATCCTAGTGGAGAGTACTGCAAGATGTATTAATGCTATTTTACAAGCAGATGAGTTATAGTCGAAATGCTAATAAATATATTGAAACTGAAACATTACATTGTTGAAAACGAAGTGTTAAACTGAGTCAATCAATTCTTTTTGTTACAAATAAATGAAAACGTTCATATTACGAAAAAATTTCTTACGCATCCTCTAAGCATGATAATTGTATATCTTATGTTCATTTTCATATTCGTTACTGTTTATGATAATAAATGGTTATTTACACAAAAGCGGAAAGTATGGATTTACTTGAGCTGTGACTCAGTTTAGTTCTTTAGTGCATGTTATACTTACTGTATTTTCGACCAATCACGGGGAGACGCAATCGCGAGGAACCACGTCAACGGGAGTCGTAAATTCCCGTTACGATTATAATAATCGACACCACGAGTTGATCGATCCCCCGATTTCCGTTAAGATAATAAGAGTGGTTGAGAGGGTATAACACTGTAATTCACAGGGTTATAAATTTATATTTTAACACTTAAGTTACACCGTTGCTTATGATATATATCGTCGACAATGATTTAGCGTATAGAGACGCGATACAATGGCACACTATTCGTTGGTGATAGAGCAAGACTCGTATAGTTTTGTTATAGTTGACGTAGCAATAAGGGAAAAGACAAAGCTGAACTAACCCGTTACTGACATGTTTACTTTTCTAGCGTTGTAGAATAAGTAAAGTTGACTTTTCTAACGTTGAAGAATGTTGAGGTTATTCGGTGTGTAAACAGAGAAAACACGTGGATAAATTGTAAGGCAGAAAATATATTTAAATAGAAGTGTAATTATAAGTAAGAATACAATTTGAGCTGGTCCAGATCCACACGCTAGCTGTGTTACCCAATAACTGAAAACCCCGAAGCCAACGTCGCCTATCTACTGTTAACGGTCTGATTTCGTCGCAGGCTTTTGTCTACGCACTGTCGATGGCTTCAGTGCTTGAGAAAACTAAAAAGACCAGATGTAGAGTTTTCTTATAAGTGGTGACCACTTCAACAAAGAAGAAATAAGGTACAGTGACGATGCTGTGCCGGAAGAAAGCTAGCGATGGGTGTGTCTAGCGCACGGGACCATCGGATGTGCTCATGACATTGTGGTTAGAAAAGTGAGGGCAGTATACATTGCTTCTGATTGGATAAACGAAGGTTGGTGGACTAGGAAGCCGCCCTCCGTAGGAAGTTGCTAGTGGGAAGCATCGTACGTGAGAAAAACTAACTTTCCCGTGTCAAGCCGTAGTAGACAATACTCGTTAGAAAAACGACATTTGTTCGGTCTGAAGGACCTTAGCTAGCGAATTCCTAAGATTTACGATGGGTCCTTAAGACTATTGAGTATATGCAGTAAGGATGCGCGGACATCTGGTTCCCGTCTGGCCCGCGGTGTGTGGCCTGGTCTAGGTAGAGTGTCGCCCGACGTAACACTTACCGTTGTCCTCTGTCGACTAGTAGTCGTTGGGCGAAGTTCAGGTTCCTCAGATCGCCGGCTATTACCATCTGTGCTATTTCGTATCGTAAATTGAGCAAATATGTCTTAAGTATTTCGCATTCTTCAATATCCATAGCTACGCGTCGTTCAGTTGGCGTGTGGTTTTCGTTTTGAACTGCTTAATTTAATTCATTGAGCTGTTGTCGGAACCTGGAGTTGAAAGATTATACGCTTTCTGCTGCTCCTTGTTTTAAATTTTTCAATTTGTTCCAGCAATTACTAATAGCGGTTAGTGCTGATACGTGTTGTCTTAAACATGATTATAAGTCTTCAAGCGAGTTGATCTTTAGATAGCGTATGTTTCGATGAGTATAAGGTGTAACAATAGTTCTCCGTCACTTGCCTTGCACACTTTGTCATGGCTCTCACTTTGCCGATTGATAGGACAAAGTCTTCCACTTTCAATTACGTCGTCTCGACCCCGTAGTGTCTCAGCAATACGTATGGCCTTTTCTGCTTGGACGCCTTGTTCTTCGTCGCAGTCGTTTCTTGGTCTGATTGTGACATGACTAGTTTTACTTCGTAATCTCTGTAAAGCGTCTGATTCTTGTCAAGTGGTTTCTAAATGGGTGGTCATCTGTGACTGGTCGATTCCGGTGTCGTATTTCAGATCCATGGTTTTTGCAAGATTACTATTTCTAAAGCTTCTAAACTCGTGAGTTAGGCTTTGAAATTGTTCAATCAAAGTAGCAATTAATTCGCGTTGCTTTTCGGTACTCTTGTTAGTTGGATTTATGTTGAGAGGTATGATACTTGCAGCAGAAGAAGAATCACTACCTTCAGAACGTATTTCGGCTCTACTGTTTCCATAGTGTGCCAAAAACAATTTACCATTCTTTTGACCAATTAGGTGTCCATGATCCTTCGCTGTAGAATCCGTGAAGTTCCCGTTGAAGTTTCCTCTTGTTATTGCACGTTGTCTTGACAGCTATAATATTTAGGAGGATGTATTTTTTAAAATTACTTAAAACGAAATTGATGTAATATCTGTTTCCCTTTCAAACGTTTTTTAAATACGAAAGATCGGAATCAAATCTTTTGTGTCTTTTTTCATTTAGCGATATTGTTAAAATTATTTTTATTGTTGCAAAATCATGTTATCTTGATTAATAAATTATTTCTATATAAAATATTGATCGTTAAACTTTGAAGTAAATTGTACTAAATAAGAACATGATCTCAACATAACATATGAATAAGAATAAAATAAATAATAAGATGTAAGAAAAATAATAATTTTTACATATGCTGTAAGCTCAGTCCCAAGATATGAGCCAATGGGTCTGCGGTTGGGCATGGCACCTTCTGCACGTTACATCCATATATTTTTTCTTTGCCCGTGTCAAGGTGGTTTTGGTGCCAAAGGTGTTCGTACGGAATCGTAAGGCATCGATGAAGCGGGATGGTTTTAATAGTCAACCACACATTGCCATGTTTTTCTTTAGCGAAGTCAGCTACTCCTTAATCCTGACTTCTTAGTTCGGCCCATTGTTTAATGTGTTGGCCTTTAAATCTTTTACTGGCCTTCTCAATGTCCTCGGAGGTGGCCGGCCAATTAATCCTCAGGGAGGCTCTCCAGGTATCTGTGGAGCTCGTCCACTCGACACTGTGCTTCCCTCTCATCTTCACCAAGCAAGACGATGTCATCAACAAAGGCCAGCACAGGAATCTCATGTCTTTCATTTATATTTATGCCACCGGTCTTCCTATTGATTATTTCTATCAGCGGCTCAAGGCACAGATTAAATAGCAGCGGTGATAACGGATAACCCTGCTTAACCCCCCTGAGGATTTCAACCTCGACCCCTATATTATCCTTCGTTTTAGTAATCACTTTACAATTTTGATACATTTCAATAATTATGTCATTTATAGGGGTCGGTACGCCCTTTCTCTCCAGGCAAGGTCTGATTGCCGAACAGGGTATGGTGTCGAAGGCTTTCGAGATGTCTACAATAGTGAACACCCCGTGTCGATGTCTTTTACAATGATCTAAAGCTGCGTTCATTAATTCTATATTTATTTTGCACCCGCTTTCTGATGTAAACCCCTTCTGCCTTATATCCTGGGTGATATCACTCCTGAGCCGTCCGTCGAAGTTCGACGAGAACATTCGACTTAAAACTAAGCCAATTGTAATTGGTCGCTAATTTTCAACAATCATCTTTATTGGACTTCGGAATTAATGTAGTCCTATTCTCCTTCCACGAGGTCGGAACTATACCATAGCATGTTGAAAAATTTGGCGAGTATAATGGGCAGGCCAGGTATTAATAGATTTTCTTTCAATAGCCCATCTGGTCCTGCCGCAGACTTCTTCCTTATATTCTTTATTTTGTCCTCGACTTCCCCGACGGTAGTCGGCCCGAAGTAGTCACCTAGCGGCAATTCTGAGGCACTATTTTCTAATATTATCGGATTTATGGGGCCAGTTCTCCCCCATAAATCATATAGGGGTGTGACTTGGGTAGGCGCTCCAAAGCTGCTCCTGCGCCACGAGCAACCATAATTCTTGATCTCTTAATCAACCAGGTTGATTTTGAGTGTCACTGGTATCAATACTGATGTTAGCATGTGCGACCTTAAGAGAGTCATAGTTACTCCCGCCACGGAGTTGGCCCCGCAACTCTTAACACGTTCGTCGCCCAGCGTGATTCGGTTATGTTTCCTGCGGGGCCCAAATCCGACCACCGATACGCTGAACGTAAATAGAACGATAAGCGGGAATTCACTGTTTATCGCCTTCGATTCATTGTAAAGAAAAGATTATTTAGTTCTGAAATGGAGAAAGTGATAAGCTTTCCAGCTAGAGTATTCCGAGGGATCTCATGGCAGATATCTCAAATCTTTCATTTATATACATGGAGCATACTTGTCATATAAACATCATTGTTATCGATGATCTCGTCTTATAAAAGTTCTAGAGCAGATTCTTCATGTGCCATTGCTGCACTTACTTATTGAATATATAGTACATTGGTATTGTACATGCGAGAGTGAGGAAACGTAGAGTGAACACACACGTGTATGTATCCTCTCCCTAGTATGTATCTCTCCTAGTGTAGGAGCGTCAAATGATAGCGAGAACCGTTGGGCAAGAGCGATGGGCTTTTGTAAGTGCTATAGACCTCCTGCGAGAACGATATCTTAAAAAGAGCAACACGCAAAGAGTAGAGAAGAAGTGTTCAAGGCTAGATCCAAATATGATACAATGCTGAAGAACTAAAATTAATACATGGTTAATGGTTCTGTTGATTTTGCTGGTTGGTTTGTTTGGGGGATTTAATCAGTGAATGAATTTCATTACGTGAAGAAAAGTTCGAGCCGTTTATGGAAAAGATCACGACAGCAAAGGTTAAGTAAGAAAACAATAGGAAGATTTCGAACAAGTAGAATAAACAAAAAAAAAATCAATATGAAAAGAAAGGAAATCACGATTCCAGTTTTTGATAGAGAGGACTACAGTATGTAGAAGAAAAGAATTACGATGTTTCTGAAGCTTAAAAAATGTGATACTGTCGTAATTAGAGAAAAGACTAATACAGATAATGCAGATTGGGATAAAAACGACTTGAAGTCTTACAGCGTAATCTTAAATAAGCAGCTAGAATTTATTAGTGAGAAACAAACGGCATATGGAATAATGAAAAAGTTAGACGAGATGTATTTGAAGGAATCTATAGCACTACAAATTGTGTGCAGAAATAGAGTGGAAAAGATAAGGCTTGATAAGCTAGTAAATGTATGAAAAAATGCGGGTGCACAAGTAGAAAGAAAAGGAAAGCTGATTTACATGCATTTTACCCGAAGCATATAACTATATAGGAGATCTGGTAAATGTCTTGAAGAAAGAAGATCAAACAGTAGCGTATGTGAAAAATAAAATCGAAATAGCTGAAATGGAAAATAAATCTGATCATGGAGAAAGAAGAACTAACGCATTTGCTGCAAAAAAAGGAAGATGCTTCAAATGTGGGAAAGCAGAGCATTTTGTGAGAGTGTCAAAGTGGCGTCCAAGCGGGAGGCAATAACGGTTATTGGCGCGGATCAACACGGGCTAGTGGTAGAGGAAGGGAAAACAGAGGCTATACAAGCAGGAGACGCGAAAACTCCCATCGTCAACAAGTAGCCGGCACGAGCGAGCAGAGCAACTCAGGGGTAGACGCATGAATCACAGGCTCATAATATGGTAATGGGATGGTCCTGTGTCCTAAATGTCCTGCAGAATCACGGCCATAGAGGCAGCGACTGATCTGCACCCGGCGGCAGCCCTTCCACAGAGCTCAGGACCTTATGATATAAACCTACCCAGAATCCGCAGTCCACACATTCTAAAATCCGAATTTTTTATCTTACTTACGAAATGTTCGAACTACGACGCGAGATCACCGGTGACCTGTTAATTTCGTGATTTCTTGTGTTTCCTACGTGACAAAATTGGCAATCCCTGCCAGGGTTCACTCAACCCATCAAGAAGAAACTTCAACGGGAACTTCACGGATTCCACAGCAAAGGACCACAGTCACCTCCTTGGTCAAAAGAAGGATCAACAAAGAACAATGGCAAATTGGTTTTGGCACACTATGGAAACAGTAGAGCCGAAATACGTTCTGAAGGTAGTGATTCTTCTTCTGCTGCAGGTGTCATACCTCTCAACATAAATCCAACTAACAAGAGTACCGAAAAGCAACGCGAACTAATTGCTACTTTGATTGAACAATTTCAAAGCCTAACTCACGAGTTTAGAAGCTTTAGAAATAGTACCGATGAAAACATTAAAAGTATAAAATAATTTAAGGAAACTAGCGATAGAAACCGCGCTAAAGAAATAGTAATCTTGCAAAAACCATGGATCTGAAATACGACACCGGAATCGACCAGTCACAGATGACCACCCATTTAGAAACCGCTATCGATAACGTAACAGATGACGAAACTGACGGATCAGACGCTTTACAAAGATTACGAAGTAAAACTAGTCACGTCACAATCAGACCAAGAAACGACTGCGACGAAGAACAAGGCGTCCAAGCAGAAAAGGCCATATGTATTGCTGAGACACTACGGGGTCGAGACGACGTAATTGTGGAAGACTTTGTCCTATCAATCGGCAAAGTGAGAGCCATGACAAAGTGTGCAAGGCAAGTGACGGAGAACTATTGTTACACCTTATACTCATCGAAAGCATACCCGACGACGGGAAAAGAAACGTACGATATCTAAAGATCAACTCGCTTGAAGACTTATAATCATGTTTAAGACAACACGTATCAACACTAACCGCTATTAGTAATTGCTGGAACAAATTGAAAAATTTAAAACAAGGAGCAGCAGAAAGCGTATAATCTTTCAACTCCAGGTTCCGACAACAGCTCAATGAATTAAATTAAGCAGCTCAAAACGAAAACCACACGCCAACTGAACGACGCGTAGCTATGGATATTGAAGAATGCGAAACACTTAAGACATATTTGCTCAATTTACGATACGAAATAGCACAGATGGTAATAGCCAGCGATCTGAGGAACCTGAACCTCGCCCAACGACTACTAGTCGACAGAGGACAATGGTTACGAGAAGTAAACCGTGTTACCAACCGCCCAAAGAGCTAATCTGACAACACTACGCCAGTATCGAAACGAAATACTACCGATCCACGACCACGAACTTTTACTCAGTCATCTAACCAACCATCAGGTGACCGCATGAAAATAAATGTTTCAAGTATTAACGAATCGGACACGCAGCCGAGATTTGCTGCTCCCAAAATTTTCTATTCACCAACCAAGGAAAGGTCCCACCTCAAGTAAACCAAACAACGAAGAAAACAGAAAAAACGATCTAGAGTCAACTGCATCACTATCGGAAGATTATCGTCAATCGTATTGTAACGAAGAAACAGAGAAAGTCGACTCTCTGTTATAACACTCTGGACGCAGTTACACACATATGAGTATGAGTAGTGTGGGGTATGTGCGTGCGCAGCGTCTTGTAAAACAGAAGAATGCAACTGTTTCGTACGCATGGCGGTAAAAAGGATGGTACGACAAATAAGAATGCTGAGATGCGTGCAATGTGTATCTACGAATATCTTGTAAATCACATATTAAATAAATATCAAACTATTTTAATATCACTTCTACGTGTAATTTGTGTGTTCCTATACATTTATTTCGTCGACTAAGATTCACCATTCTCAACATGGTAACAAAAGTTCCTGGTTGCCGGAATTTAAGGTTATGGAACTACGTGTAACCGGGAATGAATACATAGAACTTGATTTAAAAAGCTTGAAAATAAGTCCTGAAAAGGTAAAAAGGCTATTGGCAGAACAAATAAAAGAAATCTGGGTATTATAGAAAATTATTTGTGAAAAAAGAGAAAAAGGGGTGAAAATACAAAACGAATCAAGATGTGAAAGGAGGATGAAATCAAACTTCAAATATTCGACGGACGTGATTACAAGATATGGAAGAAAAGATGTTATTGTGTTTAAAATGGAAAAAGTGTGATAAACTGACTATACGAGAGAAAGTGGACACAGATATGCAAGCCTATTGAACCTAAAAGCGATGAACTCCATCTATTGTAGTATAACAAATGAACAATTGGAATTTGTTGGTGACCCTGCTTTAAGAATAATGAGAAAATTTGATGAAATGTATTTGAAGGAAACAACAGCATTGCAGATTTACATAAGAAATAGACTCGACAGAAAGAAATTGAGAGGCTTTGAAGATTCAAATTCATTTTTCACGGAGTTTGAAAAAACGATTAACGAGTTAAAAAGTGCTGGTGCAAATGTAAGTGAGCGTGAAAAGCTAGACTACATGCGGAAAACGCTACCAGACCCATTGAGTTATATCGGTGATTTAATCGACTTATTGAAAAAAGTGATCGCATTTGTAAATTTCTAAAAAATAAAATTACTATGTGGGAAACGCGAGGGCAGATTGAAAGTGACAAGAAAAGGTCGAGTGTATTTAACGTTGAAAAATAGGACATAAAGTGCCGTGGCTGTGGAAAATACGGTTACATAGTGAGAATTTGCACAAACACGTGGAAAGATGGAACCAGTAGTGGAGCGAAGTGACAAGGACGTGCATATCAGCCGTAGCAGAATAAAAAATGTGGAAATTGGAGACGGACGAATTTTAAAAGGAGCAAAAGTTAGAAAACTTTTGACTTTGTAGTAAACAAAATGAAAATTAAAATCACAATAGCCAATGTATTTTACTTAGAAGAAATAGACAAATACTTAATTAGCTATGCGAGAGTAATGGGTGAAAATAAGATTACTTCAGTAAGAAATACGTCAAAAATTTATAACAAATACAATAACTTGATAGGAATTGCATTCAAAGAACATGGTTTATACAAAATAAATAGTTATATTGAAAGGCAAGAGTCTCATGCAAAAAATGTAAAAGATGACACTAAAAGATAAATTTCACAGAATCTTGGGACATGTAATAGTTTTAATTATTTAAATACGACATGTAAGAAAAACTTAGTTGAGGGAATGCCAGAAAATTGTGAACAGAATAGAATTGAAATGTGGAACCTGCATCCAGAATAAAATGCACATTTTGCCTTTTCAAAATAACCGCAGTAAAGCACACGAAATTTTAGAATTGGTACATACCGATTTAACCCTTTCGCTGCTACGGGCGACTACAGTCGCTCTGCATAAAATGTCACTGACGTACTATGGGCGAAATAATTGCTCTTTGTAAAATGCCGTGTACTGTACATACGACGAGTGATTGAAGTTATTACACATCAAGTATCTTACTCTGGACATGTAGCGTTAGTATTTTGTTTTGCCTCATTTCTTTCTCGCGGACGAAATACCTCAAACACTTCAACTGAATGTGGAAAAGATACCAGAGAAATTACATGGACTAACGAATTATTCCGGCCAAATATTCATAAATTTAATTGTGAGCATTCGGGAATAAAAATATCAATTAGTTATTCGGCACCAGTTTTAGATTTTTTTCAATTGTTCTCTTCTGAAAATTTTATAAATTTCATTGTTGACACGACAAACGATTATCGGAGCAGAATTGATCAAGATGCTAATGCGATAAATTCCCGAAACACTTCTCTTCCAGAAATTTGTTGCTTTCTCGCCATCAAATTATTAATGCCACGAAATAAAAAAGTGTCATATTGTGAATATTGGTCTAACGATGAATTGTTCAAGAGCAAAATTTTTGGAGGAGTTATGAATACAGCAATAAAATACGGCAAATTTGCGATACGCCCAGACAAAGTTTTCAGAAGGCATTTTACCCTTTCGAAAACTTGTACCTTGATGAGGATTTACTCCTTTGTACAGGAAGGTTATCGTTTAAACAATACATTCCCTCTAAAAAAAAAAAAACAGATTTGGGATAAAATTTTTTATTTTATGTGATACCCAATCTGGGTATGTACAGGGTCTTATTATTTATAGTGGATCATTGAGTACTGTAAGCAGCGAAAATGAAATTATCTGCGAATCAAAGACTATAGTCGTGTAACTATTGAAACCTTATTTAGGCAAAGCCCATACATTGTATCTGGATAATTGGTACATAAGCCCAGCACTTTTTATCTTTTTATATAAAAATGGAACTAATACCTATAGAACTGTAAAGGAAAGGCGAAAGGGCACCCCAATTACCCAGAAAAAATTAAAAATGGGTGAAGCGAGTTTCCGCTCCTCAAGTCTTTTATTAGCAATGAAATGGTGTGACAAGAGGGAAGTGTATATGTTGCGTTCTTTCCACAATGAAAAATTTGTTCACACGAAACGTCATTATCGCACGCAAGAAATGATTAAAAAAGCAGAGCGTATTGTCGATTATAGTCGGTTGATGGGAACTGTGGACAAAGCAAACATGGTTATAAACACTATGCATTCAGAACGAAAAAGTATGAAGTTGTATAAAAATATTTTTATTATTTAATAGATATGTGTGTTTGGAACTCTCATTGTTTATATGAATTAAAAACTGACAAACAAATATCAATGGCAAAATTTCACCTGGAATTAATTCACAAACTTTTAAGTTATTATATACAAGGAAATAACAATAACATATCAACAGTTTTGGCACGGCGGCTCGTTCAGCGGGAGCGCCTCGCCGGAGAAACCTCCAGTGGCGAAAGGATTAAATGGGTCTCACACTAATACCAGATATGATGGATCAAAATATTTTTTGACATTTATAGGCCACTACAGTAAAGGCGCATAGATCTATACATTGAAATCAAAAAGTGAAGTTTATAATTGTTTCTTGATTATATAAATAAAGTTGGGTTTTCGGTTCGGTTCGGAGCGAGGGTAACACGCGGACGGAGACCTCTGCGGAAAAAGTTGAAACAAAAAAGGACAGGAACTTAAGTAACAAATCAGAAGGGAAACTTGATGATAAAGGAAATGATTTGAGACAGTCAGAACGGGAAAGAAAGAAACCTCAAAGATACGGTCAAACGAGCTCATATCTCATTTACGTGAATGTAGTTAGCGCAGATAGTCCTAAAATCCATGAAGAGACTTTAAGTGAGATGGCAGCGATTCACAGAAAGAAGCAATGGATCGAGAAATGAATTGTTTAATTAAAGATAAAACTTGACAATTAGTAGAGAAACTAAAACACAAGAAAATATTATATTTGAAATGGACATATACGAATAAATCTGATAATCGTCAGAGAGCGAGACTAGTTGTTCGAGGCTTCCAACAAAAATAAGTACTGGAAGATTTATACTCTCCAGTAAAAAAAATGCAGGCGTTGAAATTACTATTATTTTATTGCTGTCAATATGGTTCAATAATTATGCAAATGGATGTAGAGACAGCATTCCTAAACGGAGCTATAAAGTCGGAAATACTTGTAAAACAATCTATGGGTTACGACGACAAAAGCGGGGAAGTATCTAAGTTATCAAAGGCATTATATGGATTGCGTGGAAGTTCAAGAGCTTAGTATGAGTGTTTCGACGATTATATGAAAAAATTAGAATTTCAAAGAAGCGAGAGTGATTCTTATCTCTATGTAAAGTATGAGATCAATGATGTATACTTAGTTCTATTCGTAGATGACTTATTGATATGTGGGGAAAAATGAAAGGAAAATCGATGTGGTTAAAAACAAATTGTCAAACAAATTTGCGATAAAAGATTTAGTAGAAGTAGACTTACTTAGTGTTGAGATTATTAGATGTATGAACAGAGGAACGCGTGGATAAATTGTAAAATAGAAAATATATTTTAATACAGAAGTGTAAGTACAATTCGGATTACTTCTTAAAATGGGTTGATTGGTCTATAAACAGTATAAGTTATTCAAAAGGTAAAATTATCGTTTAAGCTCTACAATAAAAATTGAAGAGGGAATTTACGATCTATGTGAATAAAACAAATTAAAAGGAAATGAATATGTAGGACAAAATTAAGGTGTATTGAAATATGTAATTTTGTGCGCTACACCGGATCAGCCGCGCAGTAATGATTCACATATATGTGTCGGGTTTACATTAGAATTAGGGTTAGGGGCGTGAAACGAATCTTCGTTTGGGTTACACGTCGTCGTTATGCAATAGAGAAGACATTGACTAGTGCAAATACGATTATTATAGAACCGGACAAGTAACCGTGGTAGTTAGGCACTCGAGAAACTAATGACAATGATCCTAGGTTCAATAACGAATCCGCGGTCGACGGGATGATAGATGAACGTACTCACAAAATCTAAGTCGGATGCGTGATATTCACTGGTCGTAAAGGGTTACTCCTTTCATCAGTGAGATCGCGATCGAGAATGCCTTTCCCGTCCCGATGATGCCACAGAGGAAAACTATAATGGGGTGTGTCTAAGGACACAAGATCATCGGATTCGTCGAGAAAAGCCTTCGTTCAGAATGTAAGGGAAATTGACGTTGCTGCTAATTGGTCAATCTCCATATCGGTGGTTAGAAAAAGATGCTAGCCGCCTTCGAGGGAAAGTTGCTAGTGGGAGACGCCGCTCGTTGAAAAATATATCTCCCCTGTCTTCCCGTAGTTGGGACAAAGACTGTTTGTCTGTTTGAAGGACTTTAGTTAACTAAACCTTAAGATTTATAACGGGCCCTCGGGCTAGCCGAACATGTACTGCGGAGACGCATCGACATCTGGCAATCATCTTACTCGAAGAATAGGGTCTGCGTGTGGCGAGCCACGGGACAGAAACCGTTGGAATGTTTGCTGTCGCGTGTCGCCACGAATATTTCCTTTAAGGAGAGCTATAGAATTACTCCATACCTTTGCTAGGCAAAGCGTTCATCCCGTGACCGCGGCTACGTTCGGCGACTGACTGTCGCCTCGAGCCCAAGCTCACTATCACAACTCTCGAACAATTACAATCGGATTGAATAACTACAATTGTTCAATTACAGCTATAGTAGACTCTAGGTTACAATGTTGCGGGATTATCCAAAATTCCAAAGGCTCCGGTGTTCTTTCATCTCCGACATATGTATATGAGTATGATATAAGTATGTGTATGAGTATATGTGTGAGTATATGCGTGCGCAGCGTAGAACAGACGAATGTCACTGTTTCGTACGCATAGTAAAGAGTGAGACTTGAAGAGTACTGAAACGCGTGCAATGGTTATCTATGAATATCATGTAAATCACACATTAAATAAATACAAAACTATTTTATTATCATCTCTACGTGTAATGTAAACGTTACTACATATTTATTTCGGCGATTACGATCCGCAATTCTCAACAATAACTATGAAAGCTGAACTATGAAGATTGGTCAAGCATGAGCATGTACGTGACGCAGGTTAGTCTTTGTCACTCACGGATTCGCGAGCAGTTTGAAGGGGGGAAGGTATAGGCCAGAAAGTTTATCACAATGTGAACTGTGTTGGCTTATGGATGCGTGGCTATTAACTCTTTGCGATCTGGACCATCAACGAATCCGCTGGTTCCGTGCGTTAGATACAACTATCACTAATTTTCCTCAGCGACAGCACCATCATCACCGAAGGATGATAATTTTTCAATCTTCAATCGGTCAACATCTTAACTTGCTAGTGACTCTTTCCGTGTATACTAAACACTGGAAATAAATCAACTAAACACAACATTACTCTGCATCTTAACTTGCTAGCTTCTCTTCATGTACAGAGTGCAAATAAATCAACTAAACGTACTACTACTCGATATCTTTAATTTACCTCCACCTTGAGCGTTAATATCGTTCACGGTTTGTGATATCAAGCGATCAGTTTCAACCTGACTGATCGCCAGTTATTTGAGACTTCGCATCAAAAACATCAAGAGGAAGAATACAAATGAATAACGTAATCATGAAGAAAATAAGGAGTATTATTGCCTTGTATACAATAATTCGTATAATTTCAGCAAAGCAAGTAAAAAGTACGCCGCGGGGTATAGGACGATTGTAACATTCTCTTCGATTTCTATCGTTTTATTAACCCCTTAACCTACAACTGCGGGCATAGCTCGTAGTACGATAATCGGGTCAAATGTAAACGGGCAGTGGTATGATGTATGATGATCGGGCCAAATATAATATATAATGTAATATGTAATAGCTTGTTTACGTTTTCGGTCCAAAATTCTCGAACGTAAATCGTAGGTTAAGGGGTTAATAGCTTGGATATTATTTCTCATAAAGCGAAATTGCTGTCACTCGATAATGTCATGTAGCTATGTAAGTTTGTGGTATGAAAGTTTTTGTTGCAAATATAATAGCTTTTGCGTAATTTAAAGTCAAATTGTTACTTTCGCCAGTCTTCCGCGTCGCTGAAATATTATTGGTAGACTTGAAATTCTGGAAGTTTGGTTCTAATATTTTGAAAACGGAAATCGGCTGACTTCTTCGTGGTTGCTGGTTATACCAGGAGAGAAAATACAAGAGATGTTGAAATAATATCATGATTCTTCAGCAACGGAAGACTTTGGTTTAAATAAGACTTTAGTTAAAGTTTGACAACAGCTTTACTACGTTTGTTTGACTATCGCGATAAGGGAGCTGAGTCTAAAATGTACAAATGCTGAGCTAAAAATGTACAAATTGTTTAAAAGCTTCTAACTCGTTATTTGTAACATTCTCTGTGAAAAATAGAAAATATGTAATAAATATATGGTTATTAATGATATAAAAATTATTTGTGGGACCAAATTTATCATCCCAAGTAAAAGAAATTTGTAGCTGCACCTCCTATTGTAAATGGTGTACAAGAAGATAGTCATCTGCTCAAATATTTATTTTGGATGTATAGAAACATGCTAACATGTAATTAGGAAAATCTCTCAGAAAGTAAACTGATTTTCAATTGTAATAATTTTAACAATACTATTTCATAATTTGTTTCGTTACAATCTTCTTTTAAACTTTCTTACTACAATCATTTTTACTACTCATCCAGTATATTTCTTGACATATGTTGATAGTATTAACAAAAAAATGCAACTTAATCTAATTAATATCATTAACGAGAACAATATAAAACAATCATTTTATCTTTCACTTTTCTTAATTACATTTTAATGGTGAAGATGATTAACAATTGATATATCGTTACGTTATTGATATATAACGTCACGTGTTAGTGTAACTAATTGTAATGTCCATCAGATATTAAACCTTCTTCAAATAGATGCCGGAAAATCTAAATAACAATTATCATATGTTACTGATGGATAAAAGGCTAAATTCTTTGCTTACTTATTGCAACTTTTGTAATTTTCTTTTCAATATAGCTTCGTTAACACTGATATTTGTTATTGTATAACATTATTATCTACACTAGTACTATTTTTCAGGATCTTGAAGAACATGCAGGGCCTATACAAATATTAAGAAACTACCCAGCAAAAGGATTTTGTATAAAGTATTCCAATGTGCAGAATATGGATGACTTTGTTGATTGGGCATTTTTGATAATAGACTATTTGCAAAATAAACAAATAGCACACAATATATATATTACGAGAGGTAAATCAAATATTAAAGAAAATAAAGAGGAGTACAGAGACGTAAGAATTTATATTTAGGCCAGAAAATCTACTCAAGGTGCAAAAGATATTCATGCGTTTAATCTGGCAGCTTGCGAACTTTTTGGACACTTGTCAATGAAATGTGAGTAATTGTTACTATATATACGTATATATTCCTAATCATATTCTTATCAGTTTCCTAGTATATTCATAAAAAATTATTGTTCATTCATATTATATTTTATACTTAGTAGCCACAATCTATAATTTTTTAAAAATGATACCTAAGTTAATCTATAACTTGTGTCGAGATGAAAATAAATTAACAAAATGGTATCCCGAATAAGATAGAAAACTTTTCGGAGATTTTAGATTACGATAGCAAATACGTTATTATTTTCTTCACGTATCTGTACCTGGCGCGAAGCCTTACCAGGTACGGTTTTCATAAGCACAAAGTTGAGGTACGTACAAATAACGCGCTATAGTTATTCCGTTGTGACCACAGCTACCTGTATGCGGATCCAGTTGCAGGACTGCAACCATTACAGGAGACCGCTGTCAGAGGAAATGTGCTGCTCACACGCTGATGTTCCGCAGTTGTAGAAAATCTCGAAAATGTGGTAGAAATTCATTTCCTATGGAAATTTCACTTGAAACATTCACGTGGCAATATTGAAATAGGTCGGTCGTAAATTATAATATACCTCAAAGAAAAGACTGAATTGTCAAACTGCAAAAAAGCTACTTCACCTCCGATTTTTCCTAAATACGTAATCGCTTAGTTTCCGAGATATTCGCAAAAAATGATCGGTACAATGAACTCAATCCATAGCTGTGTGTCCATGGCAGCGTATTGCGCGTTAGTATCGATGGGCTGTAAAAAATGTTCATTATTGTTGAGGTTATTTGATGTATAAACAAAGAAACTCGTGGATGAATTGTAAGGTAGAAAATATATTTTAATGCAGAAGTGTAATTATAAGTAAGAATACAATTTGAGTTGGTCCAGATCCGCACGCTAGCTGTGTTACCCAATAACTAAAAATCCCGAAGCCAACGTCGCCTGTCTACTGTTTATGGTCTGACTTCGTCGCAGTCTTTTGTCTATGGCTTTGTGGCGGCACTCGACAACAAATACCGTCACTCGACAGTAACTACAACCGGACCACGGTAGGGCAGTGGTTAGCGCCTTAGATTACGAAAGTTCGGGACCCGGGTTCGAATCCCAGCGCCCGTGTCCTATTTTTCTTCCACGCATCTAAATTAGAAGAAAAGTAGCAGTACCTCAGCAGCGACATCTACAGCCAGCGCTATAAATATCACGGACAACAACTACATTTCAGCTTCAGTGCTTGAGAAAACTAAAAAGACCAAATTTTTTTTTCTTTCCTTTTTTTTATTTAATTGTTTACATTCACAATTTGTCCAGTTTGGACATTTGGTAGAGTTTTTTAGCTGTTAGATTATCATGTGGGTGACTGCCCCCGGTGGGATACCATTTCGTGTTGGTTAGGTTGTGTCCTTTGTGAGGTCTGTTGGGTGTTTCCTTTTCAGTCTTCTATCCATGTTTGAGGCGTTGATTGTTTCCACAGCTAGCCGGTTTGGGTGTGTTCCTATTCTTTCTTTATATTTTCCTGCGTGTCTGCTAATTTCCTCTATGACCGTTGGTATTCCCAGGTCCTTCTATATATCCTCGTTTCTAAGGTACAATGGGGTGTTTACTATTGTTCTAAGAATTTTAGCTTGTACTGTCTCTATTTTGTTTATATGGCTCATTGCTGCTGTCTCCCCATAGTGGTATTCCGTACGTCCAGATTGGTTTTATGATCGTTTTGTATATTTTTAATTTATTTTCCATGCTTAATTTCGATTTTCGACTTGTTAGCCAATGCATTTGTGTCCTTGTTGTCTGTATTCTGTCTGTTATTGATTTAGTATGCTGTTTTCATGCGAGTTGTGTTTCTAGGTGGAGTCCTAGCAATTTGACTTGCCTTGTTTGTATTATGTGCGTGCCGTTCAGTATAATGTTTGGTGGTATCTGTTTTCGCAGTGTGAATGTAACGTGGTTGCATTTTTCGGGGTTTGCTTTAATTTGTTTAACTTGCAGCCACTTTTCTATTTTTGTGATATGTTCTTGTAGTAATTTGACTGCTGTTTCTGGGTTAGTGTGCCTGACTAGTACAGCTGTGTCGTCCGCGAATGTCAGTATTTTGCTATTGGTAGTTGTTGATATGTTGGCCGTGTATAGCGTGTATAGTATTGGTCCTAAAACGCTTCCTCGCGGAACACCTGCCTTGATGTCTTTGACTTCGGAGTACTTCAGAGTCCTTGATTTTTATTACGAAGGTTCTGCTACTTAAGTAAGATTTTATTAATTGGTATATTTGCTCCGGGAATTGTTTCCTGATTGTTTGTAGAAGGCTATTGTGGTTTATTTTGTCGAATGCTTTCTCTATGTCCATAAAGACGGCTGTACAGTATTTCTTGTTTTCTAGTGCTAGTATTATTTCGTTGACCAGTCTGTGCATTTGCTCTATAGTGGAGTATTTGTTTCTGAATCCGAATTGGTGATCCGGTATTAATTTTTCCTTTTCTATTATTGGTTTTATGCGATCGTATATTATTTTCTCTAGTATTTTAGAAAACACAGGAAGTAGTGATATTGGTCTGTATGATGTAGTTTGATGTGGGTCTTTGCCTGGTTTAGGAAACACTATGATCTGTGCCAGTTTCCAAATTTTAGGAAAGCACATAAGTTCTTAGTATTACGTTAACTATTTGTCTTATCGCTTTTGGCGGACGGTTTTTCAAGATTTTGCCATTGATTAGGTCGATTCCTGGTGCTTTATTATTTTTTGTTTTCTCGATTATGTTTCTAATTTTTTGTGCTATTGTTTTGGGTATGGTGTAGTGTTTGTCAGTTGAGGTACTAGTGGTTTGCGCATCCTCGTCCGTATGACTATTATGGTTGCTGTTGTTGATATTGTGTGGTGTAAATGTGTTGTAAAGGTGGTTGGAAAATTCTTCAGCTTGATCTTCGCTGCTTTTTGCCCATGTGTTGTCTGCTTTTCTGATTAGTGGGACTAGTTTTGTTGGTTTCTTTATTTTTTTCGTGACTTCCCACAGGGAGTAGTTGGAGTTCTCGTGTGCAGAGAGTGACTCTATGAATTTTATGAATTCGTTATTGTTGTGCACTTTTATTTTGTTTTTTTATTTCCTTTGCAAGTCTGTCTAAGTGTATTTTGTTTTCTCGTGTTCTATGTTTTTGCCATTTTGCTTTTGCTTTTCTTTTTTCTCTAAATTGTTCAAGTATGTCTGGTGGAATTATTTTCGTTTGTCTGTTGGTTGGTTCAGATATAGTAGTCGTCCATGCTGCTTCTTGTATAGTTTCTGTGAGTGCTGTTACTGCCTGTTCGATGTGTTCGGGTGTTTTCAATGGGATGTTGCAGTTGGTTTTGCTCTCGATTATTTCTTTAAAAGTTTGCCATTTGGTGGTTTTGTTGCGTAGTGTCTCTGGATTGTTGTAAAGTATTGGTTTGTTTCTGTATGTAATTATTATGGGTGTATGATCGGAGCTAAACTCGAGGCTGGGTGTTATTTTCAGTTATGTTAGACCAAATGTAGAGTTTTCTTAGAAGTGGTGGTGACCTCTTAGGAGTGGTGGTTACGAAATTCTCACTATTTGTTTGACATAAGACCATTATTATGACAAAAATTGATAACATTTCTGTTTACGATTTTTTCAAAAATTTTGCTAATATTAGGAAAAAGTGATACGGACCTATAACTAACTGGGTCCGATTGATCCTTATTCTTCTTCAAAAGCGGTTTTATTTTAGCCAGTCACCAGACTTTCTGAAAACGAGCTAGGCTTAAACGGTTGTTAAACAATATTTCTGATGTAATTCCCAATATACAAGGTGCTTCACCTAAAACAGGCCACGTAAATATTTTCTCGATCTGCGATGATATGAGAATTACTTTCACGAAATTCAAGTGATTTCGGGAGATGAGCCAGATGTAGGAAACATTTTTTGTAGTGTCGTTTTTTAATGAAAATATTAAGGAACTACATATGAAATCATCGGAAAAGCGCTACAATCATTGTCCTACGCTGTCATTTTCTTACCTATTATATACCGCAAACCAGGACAAAAAGAATAAAAACAAAATAACGCATATGCAATACGTAATGTGCAAAGTACAATGTACCAAATCATTACAAAGAACATAAAAATTATGATATTAATGACATGTACTTCCACTAGTACGCTTAATCATTTCCAATATTCGATAGTCCATATTACAAATTAATTTTTTAAATATTGTAATATAGTAACATTATTATATTGTTTGCCTCTCTTATATACGGCTCTTGATAGCATTCCGACTAAGCTTTTCGAAGTCCGGGCAGCGTGAATACCACTTTAGTCTCCAATCCTTTTGTCGAATGTTGAAAGATAACATTTTCTTCGTGACTTTCTTAAAGGATCGTAATCAAACAATCATCTACTAACTCTATGTATTGTTCTGAATTTATTCTTATAGAGATCATACAAATTGGTGCTTTTTAGAAATAACTGAATGTAATCCACACCATCGAACTTCCTTCACCGAAATTTAACCAAAGAGTGTCAATAATGTTTAAATCTGCCTGGACTGACTAAATTAAATTTTTTTTCATCAGAAAATGTAATATCTTTTCACTTCTCACGCTATGACATGTGATTTTGAACGAATTCCATTCTTACTCTTTTATGCTCCTGCTCAAAAGGTGGTTTCAATGATTTTTTGGTCTACTTTAATCTTCTATTTTGCCACAATATTTTTTAGGCACGTTGTGCGATCACCGGAAAGTCCAAAATTCCCAATAACAATTTCTTTGAATATTCGTAAACGATCTTCTCTTGTTAATTTAGTATTGTCACCAGTATAGTGGTTTTTACCGTACTTCTTCGGCATTTCCAGGGAATTGTAAATAGATGCAGTGGACTTATTAATTTTTGTAGAGATCTCTCCGATAGTTAAGTCAACATCGTGATATGCTGCAATTTTTGCTTCTTCTTCTGATGTTAAGACTTTTGCTCGTGGTATTGCTGCCGTTGTCACGTGGAAGAACAGGAAATCACGAAATCAACAGATCACTGTCAAGATCAATGTCAAAAAACACGATGTAATATTAGTTCTTAATTTACATAGTAAGTGAATGTAGTAATTATAGTTAGTTATTACTGCACAGCGGTATATTTCACAAGTGGAAGAATAATTTGCTGTTATTTGATTGCTGAAAAATTTGATTCGCCACATTTATGGTTCTAATGTGCGTTAATAAACAGTCAGACAATAATCACTTACTTTACATTTTTCTTTGAAACATAAACGTTCTGTAGATTACGATGGAACTTTTATACTAGTTTATGAGAGAATAATTGGGTTATAACGTATGATGATATCGATACATTTTATCCCCATTAGAAATACGAAGGTTTGTAATTATCTGTAAAAGTATTGTTTAACTTTTTTAATATTCAGTATGACGAAATAGCAAACTGTCTATATCATTAATTACATAATTATCGCATGAAAAAATAAAGCGCCGTATTTGTTTATTTTTGACGCTTTTGTTATTAATGTGCAAATGGATGATTAGACATGTTTATTAATTGAATATTGGTTATTAATTGGAATATCTCTTTGTAACTTTAAACCAGGATAAATAATTATCATTTCTCTTTATGTATGTTACAGCCAAAGAGGCATACGAGAACGTTACGGAGGAATATGTAACACGCGCTTTGCGAGAGGCAACTGAAGAAACTTTCTCTTCCGTCGCTGCTGAAATTAAAGCGTTAGTAGAGTCCCAATAAATGCAGCTGCAGTACAAAAACAGACAGTGTAATACTTTCGAAATCTATAACTAAGCAAAAGCATATAAATTTGGAAATGGAGAAAACAACGCGGAGCTAAAATCGTGTCCCCAGTAACATTATGCTTAAACCATTTTATATTTGCGAACTATATTCGGTTATCTTTAAATTAGCAAAGAGAAATTGTTTCCAAATCCAATTTCGCCGTTTGAGAGATGCACATTCATATACATATACATATACATGTATATGGATGTACATTCGTGATCTCTGGCATAGTAACATAACATTCCTATTGAACGTAGCAACCGCGATTCGCACGGTGTCAATTCAGACCACTCGTGTTCTGGTATAGGCAAATTAAAACAAAATTGATGTAATATTACAACTTTACTGTGTACATTTTTTCATTAGTATAAACAACTATTACTATAATAATGTTGAAGAAAATATTAGGTTGGTGTGATTACCAGTTCCTACATACAAAGTTGGTACGACTTCTAACGACGCTCTTTTGTTTTGGCGTCCGCCACGTGTTAATCATCTGAGTGTATCTGGTGTGTTTATATGGCTGTACATGGTGGTGAAATACAGAACGTAAAAGCTGAATCTGTGTGAATCAATAAATATCAAACTCCAAAACCTATTTAATAACAAATAATATAACAAATTAAGTAATATGCTGTAGACTGTAAAAAACAATAATAAAATGTATGTTTATATTAACACGTTGAATGCCATGGTGGTTGTCACGTAAAATAGAAAGAAACTTAAGAAAAAAAGGAACTTTATTTTTTTCTGGTTTACAATACACTTCCGAGCTCTAGGCGTGACTGTTCAAGACTGACTTGGATGATTTTAGGGGGTGTATTTAAATTCTTTTATTCGTAGGAGTGGGAAAAGGCTTCGATCATATATTTCTGAGAACGGGTAGAGTGACCGGATGCTACCCCGGTAGTCACTCATGCTAAGGCGCTTGGAATTTCGCTATCCTATCGTTTTGTTTAGTCGGATTTCATCTGTGACATTCCCCCCTTCTTAGATTGAACTTGCTCCCTCAAGTTTTCTTCAGAAGACTTTCGTGGAATCGGACTCGGCGTGGCTTGAAAATCACAGCTGATTCCTGTTCTTCTTCGAGGTAGTATGAGTTGGTCGGGATATAGATGTCGGATGTTGCGACCGGAGAGCTTGGTGCTGGTGGGGATGTCCCATTATGGCTGTTGATTACGGTTTCATTTCTGCAGCAAAATAAATTGATACATAAACTATTCGGTATACATTTGAATACTCCTATCTTGTTTTATCCGTATATATCTAGCATGCCTGATGCTATGTACCCTAATATCTGGAGCGTGGTTAGCACCCAATATACCTGTAATATATTCCATTCCGTGTTAGAGACTAAAGATACTATGATTTTAATATCACTGATGTCGAGTATAAACTGAAACTGTTCGGTTTTGGCAGAGATAGCGGTGTTACACATCTGGTTGTCTATCGCTTTGGTGTAGTTTTCTATAAATTCATCGGGGTCGAGTATTTGTGGGCTAATTATTCCGTGTTGCCTAATATTATGACGTTAAGTATCTCGTCTAACTGAAAGTTTAAAGTTTGCATCGCGGTGTCGAGTTTCATAATCATTTTAAGCATAAATCTATCGATATTTGCCTGCTGTTGTTGTTTTAATACATCGTTATATGATTTCTCTAGGTGGTTTAGGTTTTCCGAGTTTACAATTTTTCTAATAAGTGCTGTTTGATTAGCTATTGCAGTCTTGATTTTATTGTTGTCATCGAATAGTTTGTCCATGTTTTGGTTTATGAGTGTAAGATCGTCATCGTCGAGAGTTCCGAATAGACGTTTCGATACGGAACCTATGATGTTGAGTAAACCTCATTTGCTTCGGGTGTGTATTAACGTTTTCAAGTGTTTTGCGAGTTGTTTCAGGTTATTGATACAGTTTTGTAATCCTAATTTCCTAGTTGGCTTAATATATTTTCTATGTCGGGTAATGCATAGGCGTCTTGGTCAGTCAGTTCGTTTAGTTTTCTGAAGTCAATAACTATTCTCCACTTCTGTTTTCCTGATGCATCTAATTTCTTGGGAACAACCCATACTGGTGAATTGAACGGAGAGTCTGATTCTTCTATAATGTTTTTATTTACTTTTCGTTTTTTTTTCGTAGATTTCGTTTTTGTGGCACTCTGGGAGTCTGTATAGTTTGGTGTTTATGATTTTGTCTTGTTTTAATGTGATTGTATGTTTTGTTAGATTAGTACATCGTAATAGGTCTGTTTCTAAATTGAATGCGTCAATGTAATGTATTAATATTTTCTCTATGGGTTCGCGGAGTTCGCGTTTAATATGATTTGTTCTCACTATGGTTTTAAGTTTAGCAATTTGATCTAATCCTTTACTGTTATCAATGTCATTAGAAATTTCATGATTTGTCTCATCAGAATTGAAGAAGCATACTCGCGTTGGTTTGCCTTCTAGGTAGATGGTTCGAATTCTCTTTTCGCCTGGTTGTATCGTTTCTGGTTTCTGAAAGTATAAAATCTTATTATCAAGTTTTAATCTATCGTTGGAAATTTCATATTGGTACTTCTCTAAACAAGGTAGTCCTATTATTCCATCTTCCATTAGGGGAAAGTCTTCCGGTACTATAAAAAATTTATGTTCTTTGCAAACATTTTAGATCTAATAAATTCGTTAGTGGGGTATTTGTATTGTACCATGGAGAACATTCGAGGTTCATCGGCTTTGAAGGTTTGAGAGTCTACTTTGTCATTTTCAATAGGTTGATTCCTGCTTCTGCGTCGGTGAAGTGTGTTACATGTCCAGTTTTTGTGTTAAACCGCATTGTGAGAAGTTTGCCTGTAGGATAGTGGCGGCACTTGCTCCGAAAGGCTGGTGACCCGCTTCATTTATTTTCGTGGCTCAATGGTGGCTTACCTGACGGAGACATCGGCTTCTCCTCGTAAAAGAAAGGTCTCATTTCGCTTCGTAATTGATCCGTCGTCCTGATGTCGCTCGTGAGTGTTAATCTCATTTCTCATTTTGGAATCTGTAAGTACTCAAGCAAGCCCTGATGCATTTTCTTTCGAATATGCGAATTTTTTCCATTTGGGAGGCTGATATGTTGTACCAGATTGGGCAGCCGTAGGTTATGATCGGTCTGATTAGTGCTTGATAGCATAGAATTTTTACTTTGCTGTCGAGATGTTTGGAGTAGAATAGTTTTTTTATTTTCCAGAATGCTTTATTGGCCGTCCCCACGGGTCGGATTCGACCTCCTCGATCAGTTCCGTCCAACACCGAGCTTTCGCGGTTTTGATCTCCCGCTGAAGAGTGCGTCTCGCCTCTCTGTACTCTTCGTAGCAGCTGGAGATCTGTTCCTCGTCGCGCGTCAGCCTGCGACGGCGGGCCCTTAGGAATCTTCTGCGGGCCCGAACGCAGTTCTCTCGCATCTCCGCGATCTCCGGAGTCCACCAGTACGTTCCCTGGTCGCGTCCACCCCCCGGGACGGAGCGTGGCATCGAGGCGTCGCACGCCGCGGTCATGTATCTTCGGAGCTCCTCCGCCTCCTCGTCGATGCCTTCCTGCCCGGTTGTCCGTCGGGCGTCCCAGCTCCAGGCGGATACGATCGTGGCCGCCCGTAGCATCTCCTTGTCCCTTTCCTTGAAACGCCATCGCGGTGGCGGGCGGCGGCGGTTTTCTCCCGGTCGTCGTTGTCTTCCGGCGTCGTCTTCGGCTCCCAGGGCCACCTCCATCAGTATGTAGAGGTGATCGGATAGCGTTTCCACCCCCTCGGCCACCCTCCAATCGTGGATTCGCCTGAGTAGCTCCGGGGTGGCCCACGTGATATCCACTACCGAGGATCCTCTCCACGCCACGCAGGTGCTCGCCGAGCCCCTGTTTGCCAGCAGGAGCCCCAGACCCGCTGCCCAATCGGTGAGCATCCTTCCTCGAGGGTTGGTCCTGGGATTTCCCCATTGCGTCGAGTGGGCGTTGAAGTCCCCGAGGACGAGTACTTGGCGGGGGAGGCATCTTCCGATGCACTCGCCGACTCGATCCAGGAAGTCCCCGTACGCGGCCAGATCGATGTTTGGGGAGACGTATACCGCCACCACCGCTGCTACCTGCCACTCGACCGCGACGAAGCCGCTGCCACGGTCCAGCAGGACGCCCGGGGCTGCCGTCCACGTTATCCCTGCGGATCCGTCCAGGTCCCCGACCCAGTTGGGCGAGTCGGGAATGCGATGTGGTTCGGCCACCGCCGCCAGGGCGACCTCGTTCTCCCGGATGGTCTGAAGGAGCAGATCTTGCGCCCTTCTCGACCTACCGAGGTTGCATTGCAGGAGGCGCTTGAATTATGTGGTCACCTCCATGGCCTCCTCCCGGCCGTCCGCCGCTGTTGGTTCGGCGGCGCTTCCTGGTGTCCCTTCCGCGCCTGCTGCTGCTGCTGCTGCTGGTTGGCGGATCGGTCGCTTTCTCTTGACTTTCGGTGGGGTGCATGCCTCTCCGCCCATCCTGTGGTTCGCGGGCGCCCCGAGCGACTCGCACAGGGGGCACTTGGGAGTGGGGGCGGGACAGTCTCTGGCGCGGTGTCCGTTTCCGCCGCACCAGTAGCACAGGTGCCCTCGGTCTTCGCTGTATACACAAGTGGCGCGTACGTGTCCCAGTTCCAGGCACCTGAAGCACTGCAACGGCCGCTTCGGTATGGCCCTTATCCTCGCCGTTGACCAGCCCAGGGCTATCCTCTCCGCCTGGGCCAGCTTGCGGGCTCCTGCTGCCGGACACTTGACCCATGCCGATCCGAGGCCGCCTCTGGTGGCGCCGATCTCGCCCACCTGTACCTCCGCGCTGCCGCATCCTGCCGCCGAGGCCAGTGCTTTCTGCAGCTCCTCCCTCTTGACCGAGATGTCTATCCCGGTCACTCGTAGCTCCGCCATCCTGGTAGGAGTGGCGATTCTCACCGCCGTCGGGTCCAGCGCCTCGGTCAGACGCGTCGCCTTTCCTCTGTCCTTGTCTCCAGGGACTTTGATTATGATGGCCCCCGTCATCGCCTTTTTCATTTCTAGACGTTCCATTCCGAGTTCCGAAAGCGGGATCCTTGTTCTGGCCGCTTCCAGGACCTCGGCGTACGACATCCTCGCCCTCTCGTTCAGCATCAGGGTCACCGCGGATGTTCGCGGTGCGCGAGGGGGCGTGGTCACCTTGGGTGTGTTCAGTGGTCCTTTCTGCGTTGCGGGGGCACTCTGTTTCGGTGTGCCTGCCGTCCTGCCGAGCTGGGGCTGCTGCTGCCGTGCCCGCGTCGGTGGTGGCGCGGTCGGTCCTCTTCTTGCCGCCTCTCCTTCGGCGGCGACGGTTGTCCTTGTCCCGTTCGCCTTCCTCCTTCTCCTTCTTTCCTTTTTTGCTTTCGCCAGTTCCCAGCCCCCATCCTCCTGTTCCCTTGGGAGCGACGTCGGTTGGGCGGCGCGGGGATCGACGGAGTGGTCCTTGCTCGGTCGTGCTTCGGGGGGGTGTTGCCATCGCGTGTCCCCGAATTGTTCCTCTATGGTCCTAAGAATGGAGGGTCCCAGTTCTCGGACTACTCTTTCTGGGGCGTCTAGGCGTGTCCTATCGTTTCCATCTTCTCGTGGAGGACGGTCGTATTCGGGCGTCGCGTTGGCGCATCGCGGGCATTCGTGGACTCTAGCAGCCAGTCTCCTTAGTTCCTGGCGGAGGGCTGCGTTCTCCTTTTCCAGCACGGACAGCCTTGTGTCTACGTCGTCGGTGCCTCGCGCTGGTCTCGTCCTCCTCGAGGATTCCGTGTTCCAGGCGGCGGTGATGTAACTCGCCGAGTTCTTCAGGGATCTAATGTAGGTCCCCTTGAGGTTCGAGGACGTCGTCGCGACGTGCATTATTTCGGACACGTGCATCGTCAGGCCCGCGCTGATGTCTGCCGGGGAGCTCGTCCTCATCTCCGCCTCTAATTCTTCGGACACCTCCGGGGTTGTGGCTGTTATTCTCCTCTTCTTCCCCCTGGATGCCGCCGAAGCCGAGCGCGAGGTGATCGAGGCGGTCGGATCCTCGTCGTCGGACCTCGCTCGCGCCCGTGATCCTCCTGCCATTGGTGATGTGCCATCGTCCAGCCTCGCTGGTGTGAGAAAGACGCCCTCCGGCCTGTCCGCGGCTCTTAGCGAGCGTCTTGTCACCCTCCTCGGAGATTCCTCCGCCGTTTCCATCCTGTTGTCCTCCCTGTTGAAGTGGTTACCACTTCTAAGAAAACTCTACATCTGGTCTTTTTTAGTTTTCTCAAGCACTGAAGCCATCGACAGCGTGTAGACAAAAGACTGCGACGAAGTCAGGCCATAAACAGTAGACAGGCGACGTTGGCTTCGGGGTTTTTCAGTTATTAGGTAACACAGCCAGCGTGCGGATCTGGACCAGCTCAAATTGTATTTTACTTATTACACTTTTATTTAAATATATTTTTCTACCTTATAATTTATCCACGTGTTTTCTCTGTTTACACACCGAATAACCTCAACAGGTTATGGGCCCAGGGCTGTAAATTGCAAGGTAGCAACGTGAAGTGAATAAATTGTTAAAGTGTTGTGCTTGGTAAAATAAGGGATAGTGCTAAAATGGAATCAGCAAGTGCGAAGGTCGAGATGTTACGCGGCGAAGAAAATTGGCTCCAGTGGCGTTTTGTTATGCGTACAGTTTTGGAGGAAGATGACGACCTGATCAACGTGTGTGAAGGGAATTTGTGTCATCCAGGTAACAGCGCGGAGAAAGAAATCGCTCGTGGAAGATTTTTGAAAGCAGATCGATTAGCGAGAAAATTAATCGTGACCTCAGTAGGAAAGAAACCGTTGGATCTTCTTTTATGTTGCACGACAGCACATGAAATGTGGAAAAAGCTGAATACAGTATATGACATGAAGTCGGATGAGAATTTAAATATGGTCCAGAAGCAGTTCTTCGATTTTAAATGGGAAGAATCTGAAAATGTCTCTTACAACCTATCAAAGTTGGAACTCATAGCGGCGAACATGAAAGCCCTTGGGAGTGAAATTGGCGAGAAAATGCTGATAACACGCATTTTATCGGTGTTACCAAACAAATTCGATCATTTTCACAGTGCGTGGGATTCCGTGGAAGAAGAAAAGAAGACCTTAGACAGGCTTGACGGAAGAAATTAGATGGAAGAAAGACAACCAGGAAACATCGGTGGCACTGGTAACAAAAGGTAATAATTATAAAAGGGAACAGCAGAAGCAGTCAAGTAAACGTGAATACGAGAAACAAGGACCAAGTTGCTTTAACTGTGGAAAAGTTGGCCATCTAAAGAAGGATTGCTTTAGATGCTTTATATGCAAAAGGAAAGGTCACACCAGCAAAAACTGTTTTAAAAATAACAAAAGAAGCAATAGTAGAGACAACCAGGAACCTAGAAACCAAAATCGGGATCACAGCGGAATTGGTCTATTAGGAAGTACCTCAGCGATACAAACGGCAAACCCTGATGTTTGGATAATCGACTCAGGAGCTACGGATCACATGACAGGACGACGGGAATGGTTCAGCGTTTTCGAAGAATTCGATAACACGGTGAAGGTAGAGATCGGCGATGGTACGTTCATGGATGCGTGCGGCAAAGGAAAAATCAGAGTAGAGACTTTTGTGGACGGCAAATGGGTAACATGTACAATGAACGATGTTCTATACGTACCAGGTATGAAAAGAAATCTGTTTTCGATTAGATCTGTCGCAAGAAGGGGCATAGATTTTTGTATTTCAAAGGAAGGGACCAATTGCATATTTTTACAAAATCAGAAAATAATAGCAAGAGGTTCTGTTATCGGAAATTTGTATAAAGTAGATATGCGAGTTATCATACCGTCAGTTTGTAATTTTAGCAATAGAGCGGAGTCAAACGCGGACACATTGCAGTTATGGCACGAACGGCTATGTCATCAGAACATCAGACATGTTAAAGAATTCTTAAAGAATTCAAATATGAAAGTTGTAGAGGATAATAACTTTTTCTGTGAAGGTTGCGCGTACGGGAAACAGCATAGATCGAGTTTTCACGAGAAAATCAATCGGGCGACTAAACCTCGCGAAATTATTTATAGGGATGTATGTGGACCTATGGAAGTCGAGTCATTAGGCAAGAAACTGTATTTTCTGACATTTAAAGATGATTTTTCAAAATTCACAAAGATTTACTTCTTACGACGTAAGTCAGAAGTAATTGAAAAACTAAAAACCTTTTGCCTAGAAGTTGAAAATCAATTTAAGGATAAAATTAAAGAAATTCATAGTGATGGAAGGAAAGAATTCCAAAATAAAGAAGTCAAAGAATTTTTAAGAAGTCAGGGAATTAGGCACACGATTAACGTCCCATACACTCCTGAACAGAATGGTGTCGTAGAAAGGGAAAATAGAACAATAGTAGAGGCAGGACGGTCGATGTTATATTCGAAACCAAATCTACCGCTGTTCTTATGGGCCGAAGCCATGAACACAGCAGTACATGTCATAAATAAGACGGGGCCGACAAGATAAGATAAGAAAACACCATATGAACTGTGGTACGGGAAACCGCCGAATTTAGAAAAGTTTAGGGTTTTCGGTACTGAGTGCTTTGCTCACATACCTGCGGAGAAAAGGACAAAACTTGACAAAAAGGCTAACAAAGGATATTTGGTAGGCTATTTAGATGACGGACGAGGGTATCGAGTGTACGTGCCAACAGTAAAAAAATGTAATATTAAGCCGTGACGTAATATTTAAGCCTGAACTAGAAAATGCGAAATTCGTAAAATTAAGTTTACCGAAAATTGTCGAGCGCGAAGATGTGAGTGCGCAGAGCGATAGAGCATGTACGTATGAAAGTGCAGAGAGAAAGTGCAACATGAAAAACAACCTCATGGAACTAGCGACAATGTGAGACAATTGAGAGATAGAGATAAGATCAAACGAACCGATTTTTATGGTAACGCAGTAACGTACGTAGCGGAAAAATTACCGGTGGATTTTAATGAAGCGATGAGATCCGAAAAGAAAGAGTTATGGGAAACAGCTATGAGTGATGAAATGAAATCGCACCATGAAAATAAGACGTGGATACTTGTAGAAAAACCTAAAGATCAGAAGGTACTTAGCAATAGGTGGGTTTTAACGATAAAGCTAAATCCGGACAACTCGGAACGATACAAAGCGCGACTTGTAATAAAAGGGTGTTCACAGAAAGAAGGCATAGATTATAAGGAAACATATAGTCCCGTTCCTCGGTTTGACACAATTAGATTAATGCTCAGTATTGCAGCCAAAAATAATTTACACCTCGGACAGTTCGACATTAAAACCGCATTCTTATATGGAAGTCTGAAAGAAGATATTTATATGAAACAACCTAAAGGTTATGATGATGGTACAAATCGGGTTTGTAAATTGCTAAAAAGCCTATATGGCTTAAAGCAGTCTCCAAGATGTTGGACGGAACGTTTCACAAAATTTATCTCGAACTTAAAATTTTATCAGAGTAACGCAGATCCTTGTTTTTATATTTATACAAAAGACGACAAATTAATGTTGATGACCATATACGTAGACGATGGACTGGTAGCAGCTTCAGACGAATCTTTAATTGATAAATTCTTCGATGATTTAAATAAAGAATTCAAAATTACGAGTTCGAAAGAAGTAAAGAGTTTTCTTGAACTTGAAATTAATAGGTTAGAAGATGGTTCAATATTCATTCATCAGAGTAGGTATATCGAAAACATATTGGAAAAATTTAATATGAATGAGGCAAACAGTGTTTCTACACCTATCGAGACTAATTGGAACGAAAGTAACATAGGCGATAATGATTGTAACGCACCATACAGAGAAGCCGTAGGGAACTTAATGTTTTTACAAACCGTAAGTAGGCCAGATATTAGTTTTGCAATAAATATAGCGGCGAGACACTTAGAGAATCCAAACCAGTATCAATGGAAATTAGTCAAACGAATTTTGCGCTACATAAAAGGGACCGCAGACATGGGACTCTTATATACAAAAGCCGGCAGTCTCGAAACCTTTAGTGACGCTGACTATGCAGGCGACAAAGAAACAAGAAAGTCGACATCAGGCGTTGTATGTAAGTATGCGAATGCGGCCATCACATGGCAATGTAAGCGACAACAATGTATAGCTCTATCTACGACCGAAGCTGAATATGTCAGTGCAGCCTCAAGAGCGAAAGAAATTATGTGGTTAAAGAAAATATTTCTTGAATGTAAATTAGAGATCCTTAAGTATATGCTATGTGTAGACAATACTAGTGCCGTGAAATTAATTAAGAATCCAGAATTCCATCAAAGAAGTAAGCATATTGACGTAAGATATCATTTCTTGCGAGATTTATACAATAGAGGCGAAATTGATATAACGTATGTAACAAGCGAAGAGCAATTGGCAGATATATGTACAAAGGCGTTGCCAAAACCGAGATTTGAATATTTAAGGAAAAAGTTAGGTTTGAAAAGTAAAAAAGATATTAAGAGGTAATTGTTTGTAAACATGTAGAGTTTTTAGGGAGGGTGACGAAGTGATTATTACTTCTCAAAAAAAAGAGGAAAAACTCTACATGATCTGTTTAGTCTTCTAGTTTTTTTTTTGTGTGTAATAAATTAATTTGTATGGAAAAGAGAAAGGCGGTTGGCAAATGTACTTGAGAAGGCATTGACAAATTAATTTTCAGATATTTACGACAAGAGTCAGAAAATATTAAGAGATAATTTGTAAATTTGAGATAATTGTTTGTAGGGATGTAGAGTTTTAGGGAGGGTGTTGAAGTGGTTACCACTTCTAAGAAAACTCTACATCTGGTCTTTTTTAGTTTTCTCAAGCACTGAAGCCATCGACAGCGTGTAGACAAAAGACTGCGACGAAGTCAGGCCATAAACAGTAGACAGGCGACGTTGGCTTCGGGGTTTTTCAGTTATTAGGTAACACAGCTAGCGTGCGGATCTGGACCAGCTCAAATTGTATTTTTACTTATTACACTTCTATTTAAATATATTTTCTACCTTACAATTTATCCACGTGTTTTCTCTGTTTACACACCGAATAACCTCAACACTCCCGTTGTCCTCCGGTTGTCCTCCGGTTGTCCTCCGGTTGTCCTCCCGTTGTCCTCCGGTTGTCCTCCGGTTGTCCTCCTGTTGTCCTCCTCCTGTCTCCTGTTCCATCGCCAGGCGTAGAAACACGTCCGGGGGCCTGGCGGTCCACCCTCGAACGGCCGTGGTCGCGAGTTGTCGACGCAGTGGGGCCCACTTCACTACCCACGGCTGCGCCGGTACTGGAGTATCCCTCCCCTGCACCGCAAACTTTGTTACTTAAGTTTTCTATATCCATGTTTCTTGTTTTTGGTTTTTTTTTGCCGAGGTCGTCAACGGTGTGTCCTGTCCTGGTGCCGCTCACTCTTCACACCCTGATCCGGTCAGAGCTGGTGCAGGTGTGCCAGGGAGCCCCTTGTGATGAGGTGGTGAGTGGTCCTAACAGGCGTGGGGGCCACCAACTTCTCCGAAATTTCCGCACCGGATCGGCGAACTGGCTAGTGCCGCGGACACCGGCCAGCCGCCACCCGACTATAAGAAATATCAGATCCATCGGTGTTTCCCAGGGTAGTCCTGTGTCCCGGGGGCTTCTGCCTGCCTCGTGCTCCTTGGATAGTCCCAGAAAAATGGCTTCGGTGCGCCTCCTTCCTCTTCGTCAGCGCCCGCCGAACGGTCACCCATCCTTGTCCGTGCCGCGGCGACCGTTGCTTAACCTTCGTGATCGATGGGAAACTAGCGTTTCCACCGCGGCTAAGCGGGCGCTGACTGTCTCAACTAAGACCTGGATGCCCTCTGATCCTTACACACACACTCTCATGTACAGTGTAAATGTATCACTTCCCTAACAGTTGTTTGGTGTGGGTCTTTGCCTGGTTTAGGTAACATTATGATCTGTGCTAGTTTCCATAGTTTAGGATAGTATTGCATTCTTAATATTGCGTTGTAAATTATTGTGATTAGTCGTATCGCTTTTGGAGGAAGGTTTTTTAAAATTTTACCATTGATTAGGTCGATCCCTGGTGCTTTATTGTTTTTTTGTTTTCTCGATTATGTTTCTAATTTCTTGTGCTGCTGTTTTAGGTATGATATAGTGTTTGTCAGTTGAGGTACTAGTGGTTAACGCATCCTCATCGGTATGACAATTGTGGTTGCTATTATTGATTATATGTGGTGTAAATATGTTGCTTAGGTGGTTGGAAAATTCTTCAGCTTGTTCTTCGTTGCTTCTTGCCCATGTATTATCTGCTTTTCTGATTGCTGGGTCTAGTTTTATTGGCTTTTTCATTTTTTTTTTTTTTTTTGTGGCTTTCCATAGGGTGTAGTTGGAGTTCTCGTGCGCAGATAGTGACTCTATGAATTTTGTGAACTCATTGTTATTGTGTTCTTTTATTTTGTTTTTAATTTCCTTTGCAAGTTTATTTAGGTGTTTTTTATTTTCTTTTGATCTATGTTTTTGCCATTTTGCTTTCGCTTTCCTTTTTTCATGCTGCTTCTTGGATAGTTTCAGTAAGTGTTGTTACTGCTTGTTCGATGTGTTCAGGTGTTTTCAATGGGATGTTACAATTGATTTTGTTCTCAACTATTTCTTTAAATGTTTGCCATTTGGGGGTGTTATTATCTCTGAATTGTTATAAAGTATTGGTTTGTTTCTATATGTAATAATTATGGGTGTATGATCGGAGCTAAGCTCAATACTGGGTGCTATATGTAGTTTATTTGCATTTAGTCCCTTTGTAACTGCAAAATCAAGTAGGTCAGGTATTTTGCTCGGTCTGTCGGCCAGTATGTCGGTCTTCCTGTGGACAATATATTGAGGTTATTGTTTCTAATGTATTTTTCCAAGGTTCTACCTCGGGGTGTAGTGATTCTTGATCCCCATAGTGTGTGCTTCGAATTATAGTCTTCCGCTGCAATATACTTGTCACCTAAATGTTGAAAGTACTCTTCCCACATTTGTGATGTAATTTTGTGTCGCGGTGGTACATATACTGCTGATAACTGTAAATAGTTGCTGCTAGTTTGTACTGTAACGGTGGTTGCTTGGATATATTCCTTACAAACTTGACTGTGTAAATGATGTTTAATATCGTTTCTTATTATTACTGCGGTCCCTCCGTGTGCTTTTCCTGAGGGATGCTTGGTATCATATATGGTGTAGTACGGTATTTTTAAATAGTTTTTTATAGTGAAGTGTGTTTCTGAAACAAGTAGTATATCGATATTATTGTTGTACAGGAATGTTTTAGTTTCTAAGGCCCTTTGTTGTAGGCCGTTAGAGTTCCAGGCTGCTATTTTAGGCGTGTCAATTTTTATTTTTTGCTTAGCGTGTTTGTGAGTAGCTGTAGCATGAGTGTGATTTGTTGCGTTTGCTGTTTAAGGATTGCGTTTTGTTCACTTATCATTTTTGCTAACATTTCCGTGTTTTTAATGGATAGCTTCATCAGTTCTATGATTTCTGTAGCGTCGATGTTATTGTTCTGGATTTGATTATCTAAGGGTGTTGACTGTTTGGCTGCTTGCGCGTAGCTTCGACTATCAAAGGTGTTGGTATTATTATGGTTGATGTTCACTACATGCTGTATGTTTGTTGATGTTTCAGTTACTGTGCTATCCTGATGTGTGTGAGAGTTAGTGTATATCCTGTTACGAAGCGGCGGAAAAAATTTACCTTGAAGTTGTTTTCTTACTAAACAGACTTTGTAACTAGCTGGGCGATTTCCACCGCAATTGTAACATTTTACATCATTTATTTTTCCCGTGTTTGGGCAGTTCACTGTAAGGTGCTTTCTTGCGCATTTGACACACGCCGGGTTCCTGTTGCAGTAATTTTTAGTGTGTCCATATTGTTGACATCTCATGCATTGTGGTATGTCTTTTTTTGCCTGGGTGGCTCGACTGTGATTAGTGTGTTTAAGATTTTTTTTAATATCGAAAATTTCCTTGTTTTTATTTTTAGGTTCTAATTCTAATAAGAATAGCGGTAATGGTTGCTTCGTATCGTACCTTGTAATATTGTTTATAGTTCTTGTTTGGTGGCCCATCTTTGCTAATTCGTCACTTAGTTTTTTTGTGTTAATTTTTGGATGCAGTCCTCTTATAACTACTTTGTAGCTCCTTTCCGTTTTGAGCTGGTACGCGTGGTATATAGCATTTTTTCCCCTTAATTCTTTTATAACTTTCCTATAATTTTCTGGTGTGTTTGTTTGGATTTTTACCTGTTCTAATTTTGTTTGTTTTATTGTGTAATTATCCTTTCCAACAATATTGTTAAGTTGATCAATAAGCGGGTCTATTATTTGCGTCTCAACAAATATTGGTGGAGGTTTTGTAATGTGTGTTGGTTGAGTTGTGGTATTGCTTGTTGGGTCGTCGTCTAATTCTTCTGTTAGCGAGCTGAAGGAGTTTCTTAGCGGTAATTCTTGCAGCCATCGCTGCTTTTCCGTATCTAGATTACCTGTTATTTTTCTTTTTTTGTTATAGCTGGCTACCTTCCAGCTTTCGTCCTGTTGAGTTGTTACTTTGTTGATTTCCATGTCAACTTCAATTGTGGCTGAGTAGTCCTGTCCTTGGTTTGTTGGTTGACTTGTTTTTGATGTATCTGTTGTTTTGTATATGTAGTATTGATCTTGTTTGTTTATAATTTTTATTGGTGCAATATTTTCCATGGTAGGTTTGCTAGTCTTCTTGATAGAAGACACGGGTTTCCACAGTTTGGCTATAGGCGTAACCGTTCTTAAATTTCTCTTCCCCACTTGCCGCACTTTCTCTGAAGCCCGTTTTACACGCCCGTTTAGCTCGGCTGTTCGGGCAGAACTGTTTTTTGCAGTTAACGCTCTCTTTGGTTACTGCTTCTTCTTTTTTTATTTTGCACTCGCCTGGACCATGAGGCTCAGTGCACTTTACACAGCGGTAGTTTAGATTACAGTTTTGTGCTGTGTGACCTAATCGCTGGCATTTGTGGCATTGAGTTGTAATAATTTTTTTTTTTTATAATTTTTCCCATTTTATCTTGAAGTAGTTGGTTATGGTTGGTTGGAATGGTTAATTTTTAACAGGTTACTTATATTGCTGTCGGGAGATAATTGTATTATGTAAATTGGGAGCAATATATTGTTCTCCCTTGATCTTTTTGTCGTGAATCGTGTGACTTTTATGAATTTTACGTCGTCAATGTGCAAGGCTTGTAGGTCTGTACGTATTTCTGTTTCGGTGTAGCTATTGTCTAAACCTTTTAACAAGTATGTATGGTGTTTCTCTGTTTTGGGTGTATACGTGTAAAAGGTTGTGTTAGCTGAGAGGAGAGTTTGTTTTGCTTTATGGAAATCGGGTAGGTTTTGGAGGTAGAGCGCGTGTTTACCTGCGTGTATTCTTTTAATGTGAAATTGTTTAATGTCCGCTACTTTCTCTATGAGCGTTACGGTGCCCTTGGGTCTTGTAGGATTATGTTGATGGGTGGCGGCCTGTTGTCTCTTGTGGTGGGTGGGGTGCTCGTACGCTCCTCCGCGGAGCATCCGGTGGGGCGTCCGTCCGGTGCTCGGTCCCCCCTTGGCGATGCTGGTGGCGCCGGGCCTCCTGGGTTGTACGATGAGGCCTGTCGCCCCTGCGTTGTTGATTGCTTTGGCGGTGTGGTGGGACTGTGTTTTCCCATTTTGCCACGTAATACTTGGTTTTTTTGTCTTATTTGCTCTAGCGTTGAGCTCGATATTGGGTAGTTTGCTGGTCCCAGCTGTGATTGTGGATGTGGTTCTGATTCTAGTAAGCTAAATCTGTTTTTTGTTGAAATCGCTGGGGGCGAGGCAGCTTTTATGGGTCTCATGTTTCCGACTTCCTTATTCCTTTCGTCCTGGGCGGAGAGATGCTCTTCTTTTGTGTTTTTTAAGATATCTTCTAATCCTTTGGTCCTGGCAACTAGGTTTGGTTGGGGGTTGAGTTTCCGCGTCTTTTGCGCGGACAGTTGATTTCCTATCCTGTTTCAGCGCACGGTAATTATATGACGAGAACGATTGCATTCAGCGCGGTATGGGCGTTGGCTGAAATTAATAGTTTTCTTATTTGTTTTCCATGGTCAAAAAATAGAATATTTAAAGAAATATAGGTGTGTGCCAAAATGAGAATTACTTCCTTCGGTAGTACACATACTAAAAACAGTTGATCGTTAACCTCCAAACAGGACGGACCCCTCAGCCCAAAAAGGGACATCAGGCTTAGGTCCAGGAAATATTGCAGTGATATCATCGCTATAAATAAAAAGACAAATAAAAATAAAATTTTAAAAAAAATAAGAAAATAAAAGTAAATAAAAAAATTGAATTTACCGAGAATGATGCAAAAGGCAAGGCAACGGAACCCACCTTAGAATTAACAAGAAAACCCACCAAAAGAAAAATAAATCCGCAAAAAGCGGCCAAGGAAATCAACAATAGCTTAAGACTGTCCGCGCAAAAGACGCGGAAACTCAACCCCCAACCAAACCTAGTGGCCAGGACCAAAGGATTGGAAGATATCCTAAAAAATGCAAAAGAAGAGCATCTCTCCGCCCAGGACGAAAGGACTAAGGAAGTCGGAAACATGAGACCCATAAAAGCTGCCTCGCCCCCAGCGATTTCAACAAAAAACAGATTTAGCTTACTAGAATCAGAACCACATCCACAATCACAGCTGGGACCAGCAAAACTACCCAATATGGAGCTCAACGCCAGAGCAAATAAGACAAAAAAAACCAAGTATTACGTGGCAAAATGGGAAGACACAGTCCCACCACACCGCCAAAGCAATCAACATCGCAGGGGCGACAGGCCTCATCGTACAACCCAGGAGGCCCGGCGCCTCCAACACCGCCAAGGGGGGACCGAGCACCGGACGGACGCCCCACCGGATGCTCCGCGGAGGAGCGTAAGAGCACCCCACCCACCACAAGAGACAACAGACCGCCACCCATCAACATAATCCTACAAGACCCCAAGGACACCGTAACGCTCATAGAGAAAGTAGCGGACATTAAACAATTTCACATTAAAAGAATACACGCAGGTAAACACGCACTCTACCTCCAAAACCTACCCGACTTCCCTAAAGCGAAGCAAACACTCCTCTCAGCGAACACAACCTTTTACACATACACACCCAAAATAGAGAAACACCATACATACTTGTTAAAAGGTTTAGACAATAGCTACACGGAAACAGAAATACTCACAGACCTACAAGCTCTACAAATAGACGACGTCCAGTTTACAAAAGTCTCACGATTTACGACAAAAAAATCAAGGGAGAACAATATATTGCTCCCAATCTACATAATACAGATATCCCCCGACAGCAATATAAGCAAGCTACTAAAAATAAACCATTTTAACTACTACAAGATAAAATGAGAAAAAATAATAAAAAATCAGGATGACATAACTCAATGCCACAAATGCCAGCGACTAGGCCACACAGCGCAAAACTGCAACCTAAACTACCGCTGTGTTAAATGCAGTGAGCCCCATGGCCCAGGCGACTGCAAAATAAAAAGGGAAAACGCAGTAACCAAAGACAAAATATTCTGCGTCAACTGCAAAAACTACGGACACCCCGCGTCATACAAAGGTTGCCCCAAACTCGTAGAGCTTCGTAAAAAGCTAGCCGATAAAATCAAAAAAGACAAAGAAGCAAAGACACAACGAATTGCCCAAATAAGCCGCAAATACGTCCCAGAACTAAAGTTCTCTGACGTAGTGAAACAGCAAACAAAAAAGCAAACCAAACAACCAAAAACACATCACAATCAGCAAACTTAGATCCGCGCTCAAGCCAAAGCCCAATCACAATCGATAACTCCCACCATCTAAACATTATAAACGTTATCGAAGACTCTAAAAAAGGTATTCTCCAAGCGTTAAAAGAACAACAAATGCAATTAAACGAAATAAAAAATACACTATCAACGCACGAAGAAAGGTTCGACGCCATCTTCAGCACTTTCAATAGTACAGACGACGAATAACCAAATCACGCCAAACCGACAATCACAGCAAAAGACACATAAATTTAACCCAAAACATCTGAAAATAATTGCAATAAATGCTAACTCTTTAATTTCAAACCAAAAAAGATACAGTATGCTAACCCTAATAAATAAAGAAGCCCCCGATATGGTACTCATCTCAGAAACAAAACTAAACAAAAGACACAATGTACACTTCAAAAACTACACCATGATAAGACACGACAGACCGAACGCCAGTCAAGGAGGAGGAACAGCGATCAAGAAAAGATAAAAAAAAAAAAAAAAACCCTATAAAATACAAAACGATCCTAATTGATAAAATAACAAGTTTCAGAACCTTAGAAACAACGATCATAAAAATAAAAATAGGCAATCAGGAAAATTTATTCATCACTGCAGCCTACGCAACCCACGGAAACCAGAAAGAATTTAACTACGAATTCAATAATCTCTTCGAACTCTTGCAGCTCAACAAACCGGAAAACTACTATATGATAGCAGGAGACCTTAACGCGAAACATACAAGCTGGAAAAACGAAATAAACAACACGAGAGGCAACTTCATTAGAAACTGGCTAGACAATAAAAGCATCCGCTACAAAACAAACCTATACAGCTCCGAGCTACCCTCTTACCCAAAAGGAGGCTCATACCTGGACATATGCCTAGCAGATGCGCGACTAAAATTCCAAAACCTACGTCCAAATAACACCGTAAAAACCTTAGCCTATGACAGTGACCATAACGCCCTAGTATTTCAAATTAACAAAAACACATCTGACTTCCTAACACTCGAAACCCAGACCGAGACACCCAGGTACAACTACAAAAAGACAGACTGGAAAAAGTTCCAAAACACACTCGAACAAAACTGCGACCTAAAGATCTACAACAACGTCAACCTAACAAACAGACAAATCGACTCATTCTTAGACGAAATAGAAAAACACACACAAATCGCTCTCCAAAAATCCGTGCCAATCATAAAACAAAAAAATTCATGCGAGCCCTATATAAACAATAAAATAAAAGATCTACAGCGAGATAAAAGCTACATACTCTCCAAAATAAACAATATAAAATTCAACTATTCCTACGACAAAAGAGAAGAATTAGAATTCCTAAAGTTCCTACTACACAGAATAAAAGCGCAACTGAAACAAGAATTCGCAATTTCTATAAACCATTACTGGACAAACAAAATAAAAAACATCTCCAAAAACGACTCAGCCAACATGTTCCCACAAATAAATCAAATCTTTAGACCAAAAGAACAAAACCCCATCCCACCTCTCAAATTGCCCCCCAGAAAATGCCTCCCTCATCCAAGAAGCAGGTATAACGATACACAACACCATCAAAGACACCGAGGGCAACTTCATAATACCCAAAACAATAGAAAAACTAGACATCATCGGCACCCACTTTTCCAAAATACATACGCAAAACGAACACATGGGCCGAGAACAACTAAACAGAATTATCATCGCCGAAACAAACAAACTCAAAAATGAAATGGAACAAGACAAAATGCTAAACAAAACAGTCTGCACGTTCTCAAACGAAAACACCGCAGACAATCCCAAACAACCAGATCCAGAAATAAACTACTTCACAAACTACAATCAACTAAACACAATCCTCTCCAAACTAAACAACAAAAAATCCTCCGGCTTCGACGGCATCCCAAACACCCTACTCAAGCGCCTACCGAACAAAATAAAATGGTACTACACGGTACTCTTCAACAATGCTCTAAACAACACATACTTCCCCAGAAAATGGAAAAAAGCCAAACTGATAGCCATAACAAAAAAAAACAAAGACGGCTCCTCGCCCGCAAACCTACGACCCATAAGTCTCCTCCCCAACATAAGCAAAGTATTTGAAATAACCATAAACAACCCCCTAACCTCCTTCTGCACAAAAAACAACATAATCCCAGAGAACCAATTCGGCTTCCGACACAAACACTCCACAATCCACGCAATAAACAAACTCACGTCGGACATCTGCTGGGCCCTAAACGCAAAACAACGAGTAGCCGCCTGTCTAATAGACCTCGAAAAAGCTTTCGACACAGTCTGGATCCCAGGTCTCATATACAAACTGAACAAAAAGAAGTTCCCTAAACACCTGACTAAAATGGTCTGGGACATGATCACAAGCAGAACATTCGTAATGACTGAAGGTTCACACTCATCAAGCAAAGAATTCTCCATAAAGAACGGTCTACAACAAGGTGCAGTAAATTCCCCGTTACTTTTCAGTATTTACAACAGTGACTTACTAAATCTCTTTAATCTCAATACATCCACCCATGAACGCTCCATAGCCTTCGCAGATGACCTAATCATCTACGTAACAGGCCGCAAAATCAAAACAATAAAAACGAAACTCCAAGAACTTTTTGAGAAAATAAACGACTATTACCACGCATGGAAATTAAAAATCAACAATGCGCAACAATAAGCAAATGCGAAACCATACTGTTTAGACCCAAGTCAAGTGAAATCGGCCCAATAGAAAGAGAATACTGCAAAAAATTTCAACTAAGAGAAAAAACAGACAAAGGGGCTCTCATACCACACAAAAATTGCGTAAAATACCTGGGAGTAAACATAGACTATAAATTAAACTACAAGCAGCACACCGAAATTCAACTTACCAAGGCCAATAAAGCATTCTGGAAAATAAAAAAACTATTCTACTCCAAACATCTCGACAGCAAAGTAAAAATTCTATGCTATCAAGCGCTAATCAGACCGATCATAACCTACGGCTGCCCAATCTGGTACAACATATCAGCCTCCCAAATGGAAAAAATTCGCATATTCGAAAGAAAATGCATCAGGGCTTGCTTGAGTACTTACAGATTCCAAAATGAGAAATGAGATTAGCACTCACGAGCGACATCAGGACGACGGATCAATTACGAAGCGAAATGAGACCTTTCTTTTACGAGGAGAAGCCGATGTCTCCGTCAGGTAAGCCACCATCGAGCCCCGAAAATAAATGAAGCGGGTCACCAGCCTTCTGGAGCAAGTGCCGTCACTACGGTAATTGCGGGCATACAATATTTGTGTGCCGCATGAGGATGAATTTGATACCGAGGACTCCGTAACCGATTTCATTCGAGGCCTAAAAACCGAAATGGGACAGGTATTACTCGCCAATCCACCATACAACATTGTGGAAGCTGAAAAGAAAGCCGCCGACATTGAGCGATACTTCAGAGAAGATCGCAGTCGACGACCAAGACCAATGGAACGATCACGATTCTCCGAGCAGCGACGACCAACGACCAATAATCCCAATCCAACCATTAGGAAACCAACTTCAACACCTAGTCCAATGCCAAGAAACTTCCAGCAACTTCCAGCGTGAATTTAGTGTTCCTATAACATTATTTCGGCTATGAAAATCCACGATTCTTAACAGGAATATTCAACTCTATAAATATGGGAAAAGCAGGGATCCTTAGCCCTCAAATCATTGATCATGTAATGTTTATCGAGAGTTATAAAAAAGCATTAGGACATCACCTTTATAACTCAGCATTAGAACCGAAGTACAAAAATTATCATTTTATTCTAGATATCAAGATCAAGATTAACGGTATTCACTGTCAAAAGTAAAGTTTTCTTTAAAATAACCATACCTTTGCTAACAGACTCGGCATGGCATATAACGCGAGTATACCCCATACCGATAAAAATAGGCCATGTATTTTTGGCACCTGTAACAGAACATCCAATATTCTTAACGCATCGATTTGCATATATGAACGTTGACAATGAATACCTCGAAAAAAATTGTAACACGAAAATAGGAATATTCGAACACTTACGGATTTTGCTTGAAAACTTAAACGATTACGGTGTCACAGACGAAATTCGAGCAGCTCTATATAACAAACCGAAATTCCGAACGCCTTATCGCGTGTGACCGTCCGGTCAGCATCCGTTCTCAGCTGCCTGAGTGGCATTCGATCACTCCAGCCGTTCTCCGAAGTTTACACTAAGTATAAACAAAACCTTCTCCCACTCCAACGAATGGAAGAATATAAATGCTCCCTTCAAAATCATCCAGTCAGTCTAAAAAAAAATTCTTAACTAATCCAAGTATCGAAAGTGTATCATCGCGAACCGAAAAAATTGTATAAATTGAGTAAAAAATAAAAAGAACTTTATCTCCTTTTCGGAAATTAACAAGTTCCTTATTTTTATCTTAATTTTACACGACAACGGCGTAGTCATCAACCCCATAAAGTGTGAATTTGATGTGTACGAAATCACATTCTTGGGACACACCGTAGACGCCAACGGGATAAAGCCGGTAGCCGAACGCGTTGACGCAATTGTAGAAGTACCGCTTCTCGCGACCGTTAAAACATTACGTAGGCACCTCGGTATGATTAACTTCTACCGACCTTTCATACCGGGGGCCGCAAAAACACTTAAGCCACTCAACGACCTGTTAAAAGGCGCGAAAAGAGGCAACGCGCCCATCGAGTGGTCGGAGCAATTCGACGCTTGCTTCTACGAGTCGAAACGCGTCCTCGTTAACGCCACGATGTTAGCGCATCCGATACCTGGCGCGCCCATTAGCCTCGCGATAGACGCATCCGACCATGCATTAGGAGCGGCCCTGCAGCAACGCGTCAACGACGCTTGGCAGCCGTTGAGTTTCCTTACCAAACCTTTAAACTCCGCGCCGCGAAAGTATAGCGCGTACGATCGCAAACTACTTGCCATGTACACCGCGGTCAAGCGATTTTGACACGCCATAGAAGGAAAAAATTTCATAATTTTCACGGACCATAAACCCCTTACTTATGCGTTCAATCAAAATCCTGATAAATGTTCGCCGCGATAATTCCGGCACCTTGATTGCATCGTACAATTCACCGCCAACATACGGCAGTCTGTGGATCATCAAACTCTGTCCGTCGCGCAAGAAAACGAGAATCGGTCACGTATCGGTACTTTTGCCTAAGCCACCCCACAACCGAAGTCCATTGTTTATTGTTAACAACATACAAACGTAATACTCATCTACTGGTCAACAAACGTTATAAAAAAACTCCTCGTCCGATAACGAAAGTTGGGATGAAGAAAGTACTTAAATGGGTGACAGCTTTGGAACTCCGCGTGGTGTTGACCTTTTTGTTTTTCCAATCCTTTTTACTTTCCTTAATAATCTATTTTTAATAATCTATAGTCGAAACATGGAAAAATAGAAATGATTTAGTATTACGCGACTAATACCATATATCACTCATTTTTGCACACCTTTATATTTTTTCACATATTCTATTTTTGTACATTAAAAGCAAATAAGAATATCATTTATTTCGGCTAACGCTCATGCCGCGCTGAATGGAATCGTTCTCGTCTGAAGGCAATTTGAGAGATGGGACAGAGTTTGGATCTTTGGATGTAAAAACTTGATTCCTCTGTGGGGCATGCTATCAGTCCTTTTTAGAGATATTTTTTATTTTGTTTGCCCAGTGTTGATTTATAGAGTTTGCGAATTCTTGTTTCAGTTGGGATTTTATTAGCATTATAGCAGCTACTTTAGGAATTCTAAGTTTACTCTTTTGTCGTAAGAATAGTTGTATTTTAGATTGTTTAATTTGGATAGAATGTAGCTTTTGTCTCGTTGTAGTTTTTTAATTTTATTATTGATATAGGACTCGCAAGAATTTTTTTCTTTTAAGTTTGGTACGGATTCTTGAAGAAGGGTTTGTATATGTTTTTCTATTTCGTCTATAAGTGAGTCGATTTGCCTCTTTGTTAGATTGACATTGTTGTGGATATTTAGATCGCAGTTCTTTCCAGCTGATTTTGTAATTTTTTTTTAGTTTATTTCTTTGTACTTACACCTGGGTTCGTCACTCTGTATTTCTAGGGTTAGGAAGTCAGATGTATTTTTGCTTATCTGGAATACGAGAGCGCTATGGTCGCAATCGTAGTCTATAGTTTTGAGCGGGTTAGTTGCCCGTAAATTGGAGGAATTGTAATTGACAAAGGAATTGTAATTGTGTGTCTCCAAAGCATATGTCTAGGTATGAGACTCCTTTTGGGCAAGAGTCAATCCATTCTTCCTGCGTTTTTAATGATTGTTTTAGTTCGTTTAATTGTGTTTGTTGTTCATTTAGGGCTTTGAACATGCTTTTTTTGAAGACCTCGATAAGTTTATTATGTCCAATTGGGGTATGGTTTTAATTGGATTTGGATTTTGCATTACGCGCGGTAATAAGTTTGTTAGATGTGGTTGGTTTTCGGAGACTTGGTTTCGGCTTATTCCTTGTCGTAATATGTCTGAGAACTTTAACTACGGAATGAATTTGCGGCTTATTTGAGCAACGCGTTTGTTTTTGATTCCTTGCATTTGTTGATATTTTTGCAAAGTTTTTTTGCAAAGTTCAACGAATTTTGGGCATCCTTTATACAACGCAGGATATCCGTAGTTTTTACAGTTCACGCAGTATACTTCGTCTTTATTTACCGCGTCTACTTTTTTTATTTTGCACTCGTTTGGTCCGTGCGGCTCCATGCAGTTTACATTTGTGACATTACGTTATGTCATTTTTTTTGACTTTTTCCCATTTTACGCTAAAGTAATTTATGCGGTTCATTTTTAGTAGGTTACTAATATTGCTTTGTGGGAATTCTTGGATTATGTAAATTGGGAGCAATACATTGTTCTCTATGGATCTTTTTGTTGAGAAGCGCCAAACTTTTATCAATTGGACGTCGGACATCTGTAGTGCTTGCAACTCTGCGAGTATCTCTGTCTCGGAGAAGCTATTGTTTAGACCCTTTAATACGATCGTGTGGTACTTCCCTGATTTGAATATATATGCGTAATCGCTGTCTTAGTTGCAATTAGGATGTCTTTCATTTTGTTAGTCTGGTATATTTCGTAGGAATAGCACGTGTTTATCTGCGTGTATTTGTTTAATGTGGAATGACTGTGTTTAGAGCCTCTTCAACGAGTTTTACCGTGCCCTTCGTGTCTTGGAGGATGATGTTTATTGGGAGCGGGTTGTCTCTATTTGTAGGGACAGTGGTGTCTGCGTTCTTCCTTGCAGAGGCTAGTGGCCTGTCCGGGTTGTGTCTGGCTTCTCGGCAGCGTTGTCGCTGGAGATGGGCCCACTGCGTTGTCCATTTCGCTGGGCTGCGCCAGGGACGTTGAGGGTGTCGTTGGTTATGATACATTTCTCGGTCCATTTATTATTCTCTCTCAGACTTGTGATTTCCTCTCCTGAGAGACCGTATGCCTACTTGCTTTATTTCGTAGGTTTTCGTTCTTTTTCCTTATTATTGTGGATTCTTTTATTGTTATTATTTGAGGGTGTTGCTGTGTCTGAGATAAGCTGGATTGTGATTGCAATACGCTGAACCCATTTTCCGTTCGTATTGCTGATAATGGGGAGCTATCGGCTGAATTTATGGTTTCGTTTTTTCGGCGGTCCGCGTCTCCTGTTGTACTTTCCTCTTTGCTTACACTTTCCTGGCTACTCTCTGCCCTGTTGTTCCCCTTCGTCAGGTTTGGCGAATGGTTGAGTTTCCGCGTCCTTTGGGTGCCAAAGCTTGTGTTGCTAAGAAAGTTCTTGATCCACTTATGCTATATTATTCTTTTGGTTGCTTCTTTCATTCTATCTACCTTCTTCCTTCTCTTATTTTCTTGGTTGTTTTTCTAGTGAGCATTATTTATCACTTTTCGTTATTGAATATCACTGCATAAATTGGCAAACTCACTAACAAGTCTTACGCCTGGTATTTTTTGCCAGTGAGATAGGACCTGCTGGGGGTTCACAGCACTCTGACGAGAAAGAATGCATTCAGCTCGGAATGAGCGTTAGTTGAAGCAATCAATTTTGTTATTTAATATTATTGAATAAAAAATATTTACAACGTACAATTATGTAGGAGGATAAGAAAGATATGTAAAATTTTGTCCGGCATCGTTTTCAAGAAAATGGAGTGCGAAGTTAAGTAGGGGCAATTTCATAATTGATTTTCGCGAAAACAAAGCGGAAAATGTCATTTTACATTTTCGACTTCATTTTCGCCACGCACAGGGAATCATCGTCCTTCGGTTTGTGTCACAATTTTCGGCACATGTATCTTTGCATTCTTTCAAAAACATACGTATGTATAATACTTGTACATTCTCCAATTTCGAATATTGAATACATATAATATTATCGGAAAATATAAACAAAGCAATATACAGGATGGTTGGTAATTGGTGGTACAAGCGGAAAGGGGGTGATTCTACGCGAAAAAATAAGTCGAAAATATAGAATACAATTTTTTTTTTTCTTTAATTTTTCCATCGAGACAACGATCTACAGTGAGATCCGTTATAACAAGTTGTGCTAAAGTACGCACGTACCGAGCGAAAATTCAAAGTCGATTTTCTCGAAAACAAAGCCTCAAACGAAACATTTTTATCCTATATTTTCGACTTCTTTTTTCGCGTAGAATCACCCCCTTTCCGCTTGTACCACCAATTACCAACCACCCTGTATAAGTAAACGTGTATGCGAGAATGATACAACGTATAGTGATAATCGTTTGATGCTAAAAAGATATTTTCTCGATGTATACGACTATACAGCTTATTAACACTTAGCCAACCGCGCTCGCACAGGCTAACCTATACGCTGTCCACCGTGCATTTTTCCAAGTAAGGAGGACTTATATTCGCTAATACTTGAAAAACAAAGAAGTCTAAAAATTATTTAAGTGGTCAATTATATTTTGCGGTAATGATTTTGTTTAACGATTTCACATATTGTTTATACAAAACATCAAATTAAAAGTATAAGGAGATATAGGTAAAATTAAAAACATTAAAGATGACTAAAGATAAATGAAACGACTTGAAAGTGAAGTTGAAAATTCATAATGCATTTTAATATTTTTTTACAGTGTGGTATTGTTCGACTATAACTGTACTTAGTCATAACTGATAGTGTAACTATTTAATTAATTTTAAGACCACTAAATTGGTGTATTTTATTACATATTGCACTTTATAAAAGCGGAAAAAGAGTCGCAATTAATTGGAAACAATTCCAGGTAAACAATAACTGATAATTACAACAACAACAATAACAAAGAAAATGCGTCGCTAAAATAAAAAAGGGAGATCTCCCCGCGTTCGGTCACTCAGCGATGTTCTTCACAGAGGAGAGATCCGATGGTTCGGATGGCTAAGTGTTAAGAAAAGTAAGAAGAGCCAACACCACACGGAGTTCCAGAGCGGTCACCCGTTTAAGTACTAACCGTGCCCAGCGCTGCTTGACTTTCGTGATCGGACGAGACCGAGTACTTTCAACGCGGTGTGAGCGTTAGTTTTAGTGATCAGTTTTGTTATTTCATGTTATCGAATAGACAAAATATTTAAGAAAACATACGTGTATGTATGAGGATAAATGGTATTTTTAGACGTGCATACAGATTTATAAAATTTTTCCTGGCTTCGTTTCCCAAACAATGAATTGTGAAGTTCCGTCATGTAGATACGCGTATACTTAAAAAGTAGCGGAGTCAAGTGGACCGAATCATCCTCGACTTATTTTTGTATAGGAAATCAGGCCCTTTCGACCTGCACCATCATAATACTCTAATTTTCTCGCCTACTTCAATTTTGAAACTATTTAGTTTCACTGGATTGCGTATAACTACCAACAGCAAAATACCAACATTCACGGACGACACGGCTGTCGTGACAACGCGACCATATCCAAATCCACGTCATTCCATACTACCTGACTTGACCTTTTCACATGGCCCAACGTTACATTTTCCCCATTACGTAGGGCAATTAGGATCCGCCGCCCCTTGCCCCTCAACACCAACAAACGCAACCTATAAAAATCGCAAGCATTCCACCAAGAAGAGTCTTTTTTAGTTTTGAGTCCAGTCTTGTGTACAGTTTGGCCGTGATTTGAACTTCATTGTAATATTATACTTAATCATTTTCGCGAATAAAATTATAAATTATAAAAACAAAATTATAAAATTATAAAAACACGGTCAAGTTAAGTTACTCCTTTTTTATCATAAATTTTACGTGACACTGTACCAGTCAGGTGACACTGTAGAACGGCTTCTTTGATGTCTATTATAGTAACGCGGAAAGATCGCCGACATACAGACAATGTCGGCGATAAAGCGCAAATGCTGAGAAGCAGAAAGGGTCGGAAAACTTGAATAGGGCTTCGCGGCACTCGACAACAAAACTTTCCAACGGTATCACCGAAGCGCAAATGCCGACAGGCCTAATGAGCTATCGATATCCGTACGGTTCTTCCGCCGAATATTTGGAAGAAGGCGTAGATGGTGTGACATCAATCACATCTCAACCTACATCAGAGACAAGACATCGACCCCCGACCTTCGGACACGTTTCTACATCATAACCTACACCGAGCCCTTCTCAACATCCTCAAACCAAAACGTATATAAACCGAGGCTTCACCCAGCTCGGGCAGTCCTTGTTCTAATTGCTGTTCTTGTACAACACCCTTTTTACGGTTCAGTGTTATTCTATTATTATAAGTGCCAAAATTATAATATAGTTCGATAAAAGAAAATTAATAGTTGGTGTTACGACCGTTCGCGGAGAGACGCGGTCGCGAGGAAAACGCGTCAGCGAGAGGCGTAAATTCTCGCTACGATTCGGTGAATCGACGCCGCGAAGTAGTCGTTCCCCTGTTTCGTTTATTCCACCGTTTATTCCACAACTTATAACGAGGATAGTTACGCTGGTGCGTATGTACGAGATGAGTGAGTGACTGATCTACGGGTGTGTATACCCGGTGGAAGGATGTTGATCGTTCGAAGGATGCAAAAACAGTACTCTTGCGAGACGATGCTGTCTCGGAGGAGAGCTAAGGATGGGTGTGTCTAGCGCACGGGACCATCGGATTTGTTCGTGACGCTTTGAGTTAGGAGAATGAGGGAGTAGGCTTCGTCGTTAATTGGTTGGACGAAGGGTCTTAACCGCCCTCGAGAGAAAGTGGTTAGTGGGAGGAAAGTTGCAGCGTACTTGACAAAAACTAACTTTCCCTTTTTCGCCGTGGTAGACAATAGTCTTTGGAAATTCTTCGGAAACAGATGTTTGTTTAGTTTGAAGGACCTTTTCTAGGAAATCTATGTGATTTATGGAAGGTCCTTGAAACCATGGAAGATACGCTGCGAGTATCCGAAGACATCTGGTTGCCATATTGCCCGCGGCGTGTGGCCTCGGCTAGGTAGAGGGTTACGCGACTCAGCTTTCTTTTCTCTTCAAACCCAAGTATCAATTTTACGTGACAATGGCAACGGTGGCAGACGCGTAACGAACGTGTGCGTAGTAGGGATATTAACGGATGACAAAAAGAAACGTAACGGATCAAGAAAACAGTTGAGTTGTAACCGAGGGCAGAGAATCGTCAGTTGGAATCGAGAGTTGTACGTAAAGAGTCGAAAGCGAGCATTGTTAATAAATATACCGTTAAACACCACAGAGTATTTCTTCGGCACCGCAGCCGTTGATCCTCGGTTAGCCACCGAAGAGTCAAGTGTCACAGACGAAATTCGAGCAACTGTATATAACAAACCGAAATTCCGAACGCCTTATCGCGTGTGACCGTCCGGTCAGCACCCGTTCTCAGCCGCCTGAGCGGCATTCGATCACTCCAGCCGTTCTCCGAATTTTACACTAAGTATAAACAAAACCTTCTCCCACTCCAACGAATGGAAGAATATAAATGCTCCCTTCAAAATCATCCAGTCAGTCTAATAAAAAAATTCTTAACTAATCCAAGTATCGAAAGTGTATCATCGCGAACCGAAAAAATTGTATAAATTGAGTAAAAAAATAAAAAGAACTTAATCTCTTTTTCGGAAATTAACAAGTTCCTTATTTTTACCTTAATTTTACACGACATTTTTGGCGATCCGTGCCAGGATCTATTCACTTCAGTGCAAACGAAATTACGATTTCGGCGTACGCGCATCATTGAAGATCGAAGGATCAACGGACCCAGTGCGAATCTTTGCTACTACGAAGCCCTGCAGCACATTCAACGTTCCACTACGGTGAAACTAGACGAGAGGACTACGGTCAGCGCAGAGCAAGCCTACGAATAATATTCGGAATCTAGAACCAGCCAGAGAGGAAACATCCCTGAGACTCCTCAACGGTCATAGCTACTACGGTAAGCTGAAAAATCTGGATTCATTTTCACGATACCGTGTGAGAAAACCCAGTTTCTCAAGCGCTTCGAGTCCAAATAGCAACAGTAGTTCAGACTCAATAAGCTCAATTAGAATCACGCCCACATCAAGAAAAGACAAAGTCGAAACTATTGAAACCGTTTCTACAAACGGAGGTACGGACAATTCGATTCGTGCCATACTCGACGTGATACAAAAACAAATTGAAATTCTTGCGCAACGTGTAGAAGAGACACAACGGACGGCCGACAGTGAAAATAAGAAGCGTGCAGCGGAAATAGAACTATTAGGCAAAAATATCTCTAAAATAAAAATAGGACGCGACGCTACTACAGAACTAGGCTCCCTTATTACTATGGACGAATCTGTTGCCGCGAGAGATAGAACTTCCCCACCATGCGTTCCAATTCGAACAGAAGAAGGCAACCATCCCTCTTACGAAGACAGTCCACCGCAATTCGCCTCTCCGAGCTTACGGGCCAAAGACGCGATAGTATGTATTCCGCAATTAAACGGCGAAGACAATATCGGAGTAGAAGAATTCATACGCGAAGTACGCGAATTACGAGCCATGTGTAGCGAACCCACGCTACTATTAAAAATGATCAAAATCGGGAAAATCGCGGGTAAAGCCGCAATGGCCATCTGCAATATACCGATATACGAATACGGACACCTGTACGATGCCCTAAGACGAAACGTAGCCACCCAAGACTCTGTTAGAGAACATCAAGACCAGCTACGCGAAACGAGACAGCGTCACGACGAAAGTGTGCAAAATTATATCATCAGGTTCCGCAGAGCGCTCAATAAGTTACAATACAGTATAACGAACGAATACCGTGACGAAATTACTAGACGAGCTATGAACGACAGGATTTTAAAAGACTCCGTGATCGATTTTATCCGAGGCCTGAAAGGCGAAATAGGACAATTACTACTCGCCAATCCACCATACAATATCCTTGAAGCCGAAAAGAAAGCCACCGACATCGAGCGATTCTTCAGGGAAGATCGAAATCGACGACCAAAACCAATAGAACGATTACGACTTCCTGAGCAGCAACGACTAACAACCAATAATCCTAATCCGATCACTAAAAAACCAACTCCAACACCCAATCCAATGCCAAGAAGCTTCCGACAAACCGAACAAATACCACTTGCCCAAAGGACACAATTAAAATGCTTCAAATGCAACCAAATCGGACATGTCTCCAGTCAATGTAAAAATTTTCGAACACCCAGCCAATTTCCGAGACCACCAGCAGTCCACAATCTCGAGACACACAAGGAAGAAATAGAGGAACCAATAGACCAGACCTACGAATTAACGCCACAACAGGAAGACTACCCACAGTACTTTTACGATCCGACGGACAGCGACATAAATTCCTCATTGACAGCGGAGCAGGAATTAATATACTCAAGCGAAGATGCCTATTACGACCAAGAATAACAAAAGAACGGAAATTCTCGATGGGACACTCTAAATTTAAAACCAACGAACACGCTTTGATAAAACTATTTGGCAAAACTCTGGAATTTTTTGTGGTAGAAGACAACTTTCCAATTATAGAAGACGGCATACTCGGAAAACGACGTACCTCCAAAACAAGCAGTGTCAAAAACAGTCTACCTGGAAGGAAAACCGACAACGATATGCTTTATCAATGGTGGTCGACGCTCCTCTTTGCCGGAATAGTATCCGCGCAAATAAATATTACACCATTAGAAGGATGACAAAATATTCTTCAAGATCATAGTACCTTTAGTCTCTAACACAGAATGGAACATATTACAAGTATATCCTATCCCGAGTAAAAGAAATGGAGTATTTTTGGCTCCAGTAGTCGAACATCAGATATATTTAACTTCAGGTCTTTCATTTATAAACGCTGATATCGAGTATTTCAACAAACTTTGTAAGAATCGAACCGGAACCACTATATGCAAACAAACACTACCAATCCATGACAGAAATTCAAGAACCGATTGTCGCAGCGAAATAATAAATTTCAAACCACACATTGAATATTGTCAAATAACTGTACTTAAGATTGAAGACATTAGCTTTATACCGCTCAAAACTAGCAACTGTTACATTGCGATACCAGCAAATCCGATAGAAATAGACACAATTTGCCAAACGAAACATACCTTACAAAAACTTGACAAGCCTTCCATCATAAGAGCTAACACTTCTTGCGATATATTGTACAAAGACGAACACATGCGTATAGGCGAAACAAAAAACGAAGTCATATACGAAATCAAAACAAAAACCCTAGCGCTCAAAACAAACGATAGTTTCACTCATCTATTAGATAAACTCGAGCGAGCACCGAAAATAATAGATAATTTACAAGGCTATAAAACAACGATCGATAAAATAGGCGACGAGATAGAAACTCTTAATTTCGAACACAGAATTAAAAATATACAGTATTGGGGACTAACCACGCTCCAGATATTAGGGTACATAGCATTAGGCATACTAGGTATATATGGATTAAACAAAATAGGGGTATTCAAATGCATCAGGAAATGTATACCGAACAAATTATGTATCAATTTATTTTGCTGCCGAAATGAAACTGTAATCAACAGCCACAATGCGACAGCCCCACCAGTACCACTCACCCTGGGCTTAACACCCAACATCTATATTCCAACCAACACATACCACTCAGATGAAGAGGAGGAATCAGCTGTAATTTTCAAGCCACGTCAAGTCCGATTCCACAAAAATCTTCTGAAGAAAACTTGAGGGATCAAGTTCAATCTAAGAAGGGGGGAATGTCACAGACGAAATTCGAGCAACTGTATATAACAAACCGAAATTCCGAACGCCTTATCGCGTGTGACCGTCCGATCAGCACCCGTTCTCAGCCGCCTGAGTGGCATTCGATCACTCCAGCCGTTCTCCGAATTTTACACTAAGTATAAACAAAACCTTCTCCCACTCCAACGAATGGAAGAATATAAATGCTCCCTTCAAAATCATCCAGTCAGTCTAATAAAAAAATTCTTAACTAATCCAAGTATCGAAAGTGTATCATCGCGAACCGAAAAAATTGTATAAATTGAGTAAAAAAATAAAAAGAACAATCTCTTTTTCGGAAATTAACAAGTTCCTTATTTTTACCTTAATTTTACACGACACAAGAGTCGTCAATCGAGAGTCGTTATATCACACTCTGTCCCAACATTCTTAACCGCCACTCTGTTGAATTCACATAATAAACGTCTGAATTTTTCTTACCTTGCTCGTGAAACGTTTAAACCTAAGCGAAATCATTCGAACGACGCGAGGAAATGAACAGTGATTTCTTAATTTCACTACTCCCCGTGCCTTCGACGTAACACAAACACTCTAATCCAGAAACAGCAGTCATATTACTACCAGAACGTATCAGAAAAATAGAAAAATGACTGCAAGATAAAAGCAAACCCCAGTCAATTTAACCACATTACATTTACAATACGAAAGCGGAAACCACCTAATATCCGATTGAATGGCACGCACATAACACAAACAAAGCAAGTTAAATACTAAGACTCCACTTGGACTCATAACTTACATGAAAGCAACATACCAAATCAATTATAGACAAAATACGGATAAAAAGGAGACAGACGTACTGGCTAACTAGTCGAAACTGTAAACTCAGCATAGAAAGTAAATTGAAAATATCCAAAACCAGGATAATAAGGTAACTAAACCAGAATCGCTTCTAGAAAATACTCAGAACAGTAGTCAACGCCCCATGGAATATCAGAAACGAGGATATACGCAAGACCTAAAAATACCAATGGTCAAAGAAGAAATCGGCAAGTACTCAAAAAAAGGAAAAAAAAAAAAAAAAAAAAAAATACAAGGAAAGAACGGCAACGCGTCCAAGCCAAATTGTAACGTACAAATTAAATAAATGAAAAAAGAAACGGATTGCATGTTTGCCCATAAAGGAGTAATCAAAGTGATGAAAACTTTTTATAATGCTTGTTACTTGCGAATACCCACACTTAACCCTGCTGAGGTCTTCCATTTAACTAAATTATTCGGTAAGAGTTTGAAGAAGAAAGTTACCTTTGCATACAAAGATTCGTTTTTCTTTATTTTATCTTCTAACTAAGGACCGGGGAAATGTAGCGGTACGTTACTATATCCTTCATAATAACTTTCGTTGCAAAGAACCGGTACATTCTATTATCGCAAAGAAAATTTTGGCATTAGTGAAATTTTTACAAACTCTTATTTTCTCTTTGAAATGTTCCAATGTATTTATAACACTCTCTGCTATTTCTTTTGCAGCTTTCCTACGCGGGTCATATTACCGCCTTATAATATAATTTTGTATCAGTGCGTTCCCTAAATATTGCTACGATCGCGCGTTTTTTTTTTTTTTTCTCAAATATGTCGGTTTCAAGAGTCAGATAAAATTTTGCTCTATACGTTCAAAAGAATACAGAAGTTCTTAGAGAAAGAAAGGAGAGCAGTAAGAACAAAGAGACCCGGAGACCGCAGCAGGGTTAAAAACAACATGAATTTAATTTCTAAATATTTTGGTTTCTTGCATCCTGATATTAACCTTCTTCTGCTTAATCTATTTTCATCGTTAAGAAACATTTTAAACACTATTTACAATACAAAGATAAAATACTTTATTTTATATACCACATTGTGAAAATAAAGATAGTTTATTTTTTACTACATATTCAAAATATTTTATTCGTACTGTAGACCAACAACTACTTAAGATAGTATTTAAAAGAAATATTCAGAAAGAAAATTCAGAAATAGAAATAACTTTTAATTATATAAATATCTAACTCATCGGTTTCATCAGTCTCTGTAAAATACTATTTCGAATCAATTTTACAGTCTCTCACACCAGTAGTGACAAATTTAACCGCAATTAAAAAAGTATCGTAATCAATATTGAAGTAGTCGAGTAATAGTGATCTTTCAATGTTTCGAAAATCATATAGAGTAAATAGAAAAATAATTATTTGCTGATAATATTGACATAATTTAACCGTTCGAGCCCCAGGGGTCTTTGAAAAACCACGGTCGTGTCACGATCGGCATACTTCAAATCCGACGGACTGACGATAGAGATAAAGATGTGGCGGCACTCGGCGACAATGTATATCGCTGAAGTGCCTAATGAACCATCAACATCCCAACGGTCCTTCCACCGAAGGTTCTAGAAGAAAGAGCACGTGGCAACGATCGCGGACGCCTAGCAAATGCATGGACGGTGGGGATGTTGAGGGATGACAAAAGAAAGTAATCGGATCCGATCGAAAGTAAAATTATAAGAGTCAGTCTTAGAAAGTCACGCCTAGAGTTCAGAAGTAGATTGTAAAGTGTATTGTTGTTAGAAAGAAAACAAAAAAATAAAGTTTTCTTTTTTTATTTTTCACCTCAAATTTCTTTTTTATTTTGTTATTTTACGTGACAGTGGAAAAGTCCGGAACGGCAGGATAACCTCTTAATCGATTGCGAGAGAAACAAGCGGCACAATAGCGCTCGTCATATGTGTTATTTTTATGAAATACATCTATATTTTTATATATGCGTACTATTAGTTTATAAACATTCCAAATTTTGTTCAATAAAAATTATTAAGATAACAATGAAATACACAAAATACCGTCAGTCGTCCGTAGCGTTCAAATGTACTGGGACTTTTCGACATAAAATCTAAACACCGCGATCACGCTGCTTGGTACTCAATCGGTTAAAGAAACAACGATACGTCTAACATGCGCGCGTGTCTCTGATATCGGACGATACCGCGTTCTGTAACTCGTTCCCCGTCGAATTAATCTTGGGTGACAGATTTACGAGGGAGAGTAATGACTCAATGCGCGAAGAACAATTGACGAAGTTAAAACTGGAAAAAAAAAGAAAAGAAAAAAAGAACAAACAATGAGAAAGTTTCAAATTGTTTTCGACGATTAAGACGAAATTTAGGAATACTTACTGCGGACGATTATGCGATAGGAAGCAACTGAAGCGAATGCCGCGACGCGATGTACGACTGAACGAATGCGACTGAATTATCGTACGACGATACGAATGATTAACGATACACGCGTGACGATGCCGCTCGCAATTGAAAGACCAGCACGAGACGGTTTACTAATCGTTCGCTCACTAAAATGATACTTACCTTCGCGTATGCTTGGAGATACTGTTCACAATTGAAGATTTCGCACAGGACTGTCCACTGATCGTCACGCCTGATGGAACGACTCTGTCTCCACCAACGCTTGCAGCCATGTCCACGAATGCTTCAAGATATTGACTCATCGAAGAAGCTAGCACAGAAAAGTATCACTTTTGCGTTGCGACTGACGAAACGATTTCACCTGCACGAGCGCTTGAAGAGCGCTAAGAGATTGAAACGGTTCTTTGGTCCACGTTTAGCGATTCGAACGCACGGAAACTGACTCGCTGCTACATGTTCACGATTAAACTACTCGAACGAGACTGCCGATACCGTTGTTAGACTCCAACAAGGCTCGAAACGGAGGACCCCAAATACGCACGCTGATTGGTTTTCAAGAAAATCGTCACGCGGCATATTCGCCCGCAAGATGGCGTTTACTGCGTGAATACGCTCCAAGTGCGGGGCAGATCCTTCGCTGGAAGAGCGTGAACGATACCTGGGTGAATGCGAGGCTTCGATGTAATTGGGTAAGTAGTGGCGCTCGACCGCTCGGGCCGTTAAAATCCGTCAATTATCCTTACAAGAAACTCGTAGCGTAGGAAATTAGAAATACTGCTACGAATGTTGAAGAGAATCGTTTTAGCTATTGGAGTACCCTTCTAAAATAGCGCCTTGACTGCGAAAGCGAGCAACAACGAGCTACAACGAGACAAAAGCTACGTACTATCCAAAATAAACAATCTAAAGTACAACAAAATTCTTACGACAAAAAGAGAAGATAAATAAAATAAAAAAAATATGTCTAAAAAGACTCAGCTAGCATGTTCCCACAGACAAATCAAATTTTTAGGTAAAAAGAATCTAACTCTATCCCTTCTTTCAAACTACCTCCAGAGAAAGCTCCCCTCCTCCAAGATGCAGGTATAGCGATACAGAACATCAATAAAAACATGGAGTCTAGTTATTTCACAACATGTAAAACAACGGAAAAACTATACGTTATCGGCACTCACTTTTCCAAAACAGACACACACAACGATCACCTGGGTCGAGAATTATTATCTCCGAAACAAATAAACTGAAAAATAAAATAGAGCGAGACATATCGCTAAATAAGGCAGTCTTCATATTCTCTAATGAAAACACCTCGGACAACCCCAAACAACCAGACACAGAAATAAACTACTTTACAAATTATAATCAACTAAAAATCATTTCCTCTAAATTAAACAATAAAAAATCATCCGCTTTCGACGACGTCCCGAACATTTTGCTCAAACGGTTAACCAACAAAATAAAATGATATTAAACAGTGCTCTTTAATAATATTAGCAGCCATCACAAAGGAAAAGAAAATAAAGACCGCTTCTCACCCTCAAACCTGCGATATATAAGTCTCCTACCCAACATAACCAAAATATTCGAAATAATCATAAATAACCCCCTAGTCTCCTTTTGAACAAAAAAAAAAAAAAAAAAAAAAAAAATAACGTAATCCTAATAAAAAATCAATTCGGCTTCCTTAACAAACAATGTTTAACAATCTATAATCGAATAATCGAGAAAATGAAATGTTTTAGTATTACGCGATCATTATCATGCATATTGTATCATTCTCATTTTGGCACACACCTATGTTTCTTTAAATATTCTATTTTTTGACCATGGAAAACAAATAAGAAAACTATTAATTTCAGCCAACGCTCATACCGCGCTGAGTGCACTCGTTCTCGTCCGATCACGAAAGTTAAGCAGCGCCGGGCACGGATAGTACTTGGATGGGTGACCGCCTGGGAACTCCGTGTGGTGTTGGCTTTCTTTTATTTTTCCAATATTTTTTTACTTTTCTTGACAATCTATTTTTAATAATCTACAATCGAAGCATCGAGAAAGAGAAATGTTTTAGCATTACGCGATCATTATCATGCATATTGTATCATTCTCATTTTGGCACACACCTATGTTTCTTTAAATATTCTATTTTTTGACCATGGAAAACAAATAAGAAAACTATTAATTTCAGCCAACGCTCATACCGCGCTGAGTGCACTCGTTCTCGTCACAGTCGACTGTTGACCACCGAGCGGGACGGACCCCTCGGAGCGCGCGTCGGAGTAGACTAACATCCACTAAAGTAGATGGATCAAGTGACAAAATAGCGACAAAAAAGTGAAAAATACTGCATCCACATCATCTCCATAAATACAAATAAGAACAAAAAGAAAATAAAATAAGATAAGACAAAATAAAACTGTACAAAAAAATAAAAGCCACCGATAACGAAGCCAAGAGCAACGAAACGGAACCCACCGTAGACCCAATAAAAAAAGCCATCAAGAGAAAAATAATTACACATAAAACAGCCAGGGAAATCAACAGTATCTTAAGACTCCCCGCTCAAAAGACGCGGAAACTCAACCCACAACCTAACCTGGTTGCCAGGGCAAAGAGTCTAGCAAACATCCTAGGAAACACAGTTGTAGATTATCACCCCAGCCAAGAAGAAAAGGCTAACGAAATTACAATCTGAACCAGAGCCTCATCCGCAACCGGGACCATCAAACTACCCCACTTGGAACTCAACGCTAGATCAAATAAGAAAGAAAAACGAAAGATTACGAGGCAAAACGGGAAGACACGGTCCCACCACGCCACCGGAACAATCGGCGCAGCAGGGGCGACGCACCCCACCGTACAACCCAGGAGGCCCGGCGCCTCCAACACCGCCAAGGGGGGACCGAGCACCTGACGGACGCCCCACCGGATGCTCCGCGAAGGAGCGTACGAGCACCCCACCCACCACAAGAGACAACAGGCCGCCACCCATCAACATAATCCTACAAGACCCCAAGGACACCGTAACGCTCATAGAGAAAGTAGCGGACATTAAACAATTTCACATTAAAAGAATACACGCAGGTAAACACGCACTCTACCTCCAAAACCTACCCGATTTCCATAAAGCAAAACAAACTCTCCTCTCAGCTAACACAACCTTCTACACGTATACACCCGAAACAGAGAAACACCATACATACTTGTTAAAAGGTTTAGACAATAGCTACACCGAAACAGAAATACTTACAGACCTACAAGCCTTGCACATTGACGACGTAAAATTCATTAAAAGTCACACGATTCACGACAAAAAGATCAAGGGAGAACAACATATTGCTCCCAATTTACATAATACAGCTATCCCCCGACAGCAATACAAGCAACCTACTAAAAATAAACTATTTTAACTACTACAAGATAAAATGGGAAAAAAAAAAAAAAAAAGAAAAAAGGATGACATAGCTCAATGCCACAAATGCCAGCGACTAGGCCACACAGCGCAAAACTGCAACCTAAACTACCGCTGTGTTAAATGCAGTGAGCCCCGTGGCCCAGGCGACTGCAAAATAAAAAGGGAAAACGCAGTAACCAAAGACAAAATATTCTGCGTCAACTGTAAAAACTACGGACACCCCGCGTCATACAAAGGTTGCCCCAAACTCGTAGAGCTTCGTAAAAAGCTAGCCGATAAACTCAAAAAAGACAAAGAAGCAAAGACACAACGAATTGCCCAAATAAGCCGCAAATACGTCCCAGAACTAAAGTTCTCTGACGTAGTGAAACAGCAAACAAAAAAGCAAATCAAACAACCAAAAACACATCACAATCAGCAAACTTAGATCCGCGCTCAAGCCAAAGCCCAATCACAATCGATAACTCCCCCCATCTAAACATTATAAACGTTATCGAAGACTTTAAAAAAGGTATTCTCCAAGCGTTAAAAGAACAACAAATGCAATTAAACGAAATAAAAAATACACTATCAACGCACGAAGAAAGGTTCGACGCCATCTTCAGCACTTTCAATAGTACAGACGACGAATAACCAAATCACGCCAAACCGACAATCACAGCAAAAGACACATAAATTTAACCCAAAACATCTGAAAATAATTGCAATAAATGCTAACTCTTTAATTTCAAACCAAAAAGATACAGTATGCTAACCCTAATAAATAAAGAAGCCCCCGATATGGTACTCATCTCAGAAACAAAACTAAACAAAAGACACAATGTACACTTCAAAAACTACACCATGATAAGACAAGACACGACAGACCGAACGCCAGTCAAGGAGGAGGAACAGCGATCAAGAAAAGATAAAAAAAAAAAAAAAAAACCCTATAAAATACAAAACGATCCTAATTGATAAAATAACAAGTTTCAGAACCTTAGAAACAACGATCATAAAAATAAAAATAGGCAATCAGGAAAATTTATTCATCACTGCAGCCTACGCAACCCACGGAAACCAGAAAGAATTTAACTACGAATTCAATAATCTCTTCGAACTCTTGCAGC
>NW_022883886.1:0-19542 GCF_011952255.1 Bombus vosnesenskii | reverse complement strand
AATGAGAGTAGTGGAACTTAAGAGGCCCCGAAGAGGAGAGGCCACATACGCCGAGGCGTGTGGGAGGAAAATCAGGAAGGTAAGGAGTGAACAGGATTATAGTGAGGATTCTGAAGGTTGGATGAGGATAGAAAGAAGGAAAAGGGAGAGGAGGGCTCCCTTAGAGCATGCTATCCCTATGGTGCGTCCGGGTAACAACCGGCAGGTTGTTATCGAAGAGAGAGGCGTACCAAGGAATAGGAGATGGAAGGAAGCCATTCTAGATAAAGTTGAAGAAGACTGTGAATGGCTTCAAGTTTATAGGAAAATAATGGCGGCTAGGAGCACCTTGGAAGGAGCTATGGGGTGCGTAAAACGAGAGCCGGCCATATATTCATTGAATTCGACAGGTCGGTGGCGGTGAACGAGGTGGCGGTCAAGTTAAGAGCCGCTCTGAGTGACAATACGGAGGTGGCTGCTCTCGTCAACAGAGCAACCTTACAGACCAGGAATATCGATCCCTTTACCAGCAAGGAGAAGGTCGACGCTTCCGATTACGCCATAGGAGCGGTACTTGAACAGCGCGTCAACGATACTTGGCAACGCCTAGGTTTCATGACGAAATCGCTATCCCCCGCGCAACGAAAGTAGAACGCATACGATCGAGAATTACTCGCGATGTACACCGCGGTGAAACGATTCAGGCACGCTGTCGAAGGGAGAGATTTCGCGATTTATACTGATCACAAACCCCTACGCGTACGTATACGCGTATATAAACGTATACGCGTTTGATCAAAATCCCGACAAGTGTTCGCCGAGACAGTTTGGACACTTAGACTACGTAGGACAATTTACGACCGATATCCGACACATTAAAGGGGTAGACAATAACGTAGCCGATACTCTACCACGAATAGAAGCGATCGGGAAATCCGTCCATCATCAAACGTTAGCCGCAGCGCAAGAAGACGATATTATACGACGGGTTATTTACCGAGGTTACGACGCTCGCTCGATCGCAGTAGCTTCGGCGCACGCGAGCATCGCGACGCTCGTGGCTCGGGGCTCGGGGCTCGTGGCTCGCGTGCCGCTCAAATTAGTCAACAGTCAACCTTTTGATCTTTCTTCTCGCGTCCCGATGCATTCACCGATATTAAAATCGGAAAATTTCGATTTCCATCCGCTTTCCGCGGCTCCACCAACTGTATTAATGTCTCGTGTTACAAACCGTACGTCCGATTTGCTCTACCATCGAATCCCTCTTTCATCTATCTCTTCGTATTCGACGCTGAATTTGTATTTTCATGCGGATTACGCGGTCCAGGGAATGTTGGTCGTTCCGGTTTTTACTTATTAATTGGAATTTAGAAATTTCAAAGTTATCGTAGACATCTAGAGACGGGTTGTTCGGAGGTCTCAAAGTTTCCAAAGAGAACGAAATTCGGCCAATCTAACTGCTCGGGTTAGGTCGTTTGAATTAAAAAAAAATCTGCACGTTCGATTTCCAGATAAATAAAATTTTTCGAATGCGATTCGCAGCGCGAAATTCGAGCAGCGGCCATTCGATACGATAATTGCACGATATAGAAGGGGTTTGTAACGCGCGCAATGCTTGCGTAGAATCTCGACGATAGGTACGCGGTATTTGTCGACTAGCTATAAATATCGAAAAGTTCGACTGGCTGCGCGAAGTAGCGAGTTTCCACGCACGAGCAAATACGTTTACAATATATTTCAACTAACGGCAAAAAATTGTAATTGTACGCCAGCGTTTTGCCACAGCGATCGTGCGATAGCCAGTGGTACGTACGGCTCGTTCGTATTCACATTCGTGAAACTTAAATTCGGATAGCGCGAATGGCGAATCGAAACAGATCGAATGCGTGACTTCGGGGTGGGAGGGGGGGAAACGATCGATCGGAGGGTATTCTGACTAATTCTCGGACTAATTCTCCGACTGATTCTCGAACGATGCCGCTCGAACGTGGACGAACCGTGTTAATGGACGATCTAATTTGCAGTTACTTGTTAATCGGTTTAAAACGCTCTATCTTTAACCGGGCATTCTATTATACTTGGCTGTTTCATTCGCGAATTTATCATTTCATCTCGGCTCAGCCGGCACATCGTCGTTCCATCAGTCGCGTCGATCGAGCGAGCGGAATTTAAATTACCCGTATAATCCTCGAGCGGTATCGCGGCTCGTTAAAATTACACCGACAGATTTATTTGCCGCGCGTTTGACGGATGGCATGCCGATCGACCCAGCGCGCTCGCATGATTCCAAATTCGAACATCTTGTCGCGTTTTCCACGTTACGTTGAGTCGTCGATAGCAAACGCGGCGCTTCGGAGTGGATCTCGGTGCGGGGCGGCGCAGCTAAGCGTTCGGGTCTGAAAGCACGTTCCAGCCTTTTGATCGCCAGGCTATTTTCTTCCGTGCGGCCACTTTCATCGTTCCACGCTACGGATTTTCAGCTGAATTTGCGCCTGAAATCAGCGGTTTGCTCGTTGGTTACTAGTTGGAGTCGTCTGATAGACGAGTAGGTGCGAGGGAGCGGCCGGCAATTAACGTAGCAGTCGATTCTAGCCAGTTTCGAAGTTTCGTATCCCGGCACGTTGGATCCGGTAAATCTGTTAGATCCGTGGCAGCCGAGCCGTGGGACAGGCAGGAACGAAAGGCACGTCGACGGGGCTCTCCAGTAATTTCACCGATACGTTCGTCCGTCGCGCGATTAAAATCCTCTCGGAGCCCGCCATACGGTTTCTGCTAGTGGCACGAGTGGCCAACTTTACGAGGGGATAACGCTACGTGATACGAAATCGCACGGCCGAAGCTTGCCGTATCCATTCCTTTTCTATTCCGCCCGTTCTGCCTTCTACTCCCGATCTCCCGCTAATTCGCCTTGTTTCATCGGCCGTCTCCAGCGTGGATCGAGGGACATCGGTCCTTACACTTTTCCCCACGCTGGACAAAGTTTTCTCCTTGATAAGTACCGATTCGTTTCTACTTTGTTCCGATGTTAGCGAAACGGCTCGTTCGTTCCAATAGCAATATTATTGAGCCGTAAAATTCTTCTGCGTGTAAAGGCGGATAAAACAATTTCCCCTAGTATTTGTTTGCAACTAACAATTTTTAGCATTTCGTTAATAAATACTTCTTGGCAACAGCATCGTATGAAATATATTAGGTTGTCCGAAAAATGTCTTTTTCGCAAACAAGGTTCTTACAATAAAACACCTCCGTACAAACGTGAAACCAAGTCTGTGAAATGTCTCGTCGTTTATCTCAATAGAACAAAATGGATCGTACGTAATGCGACAAAACGATATAAAGCAAATAACATTGTGCGTCTATTATTTCCTCATAAACAGAAAGAAACTTTTCGGATATCAATCAAAGAAGTCGTATAGCGTATCTCTGTGAAGAAAACTTGCAAAGGATCGGTTTAACGTCTTAGGTACGATTGAATTTTGTGCGGGGACGTTCCTTCGTAGGGCAGGGTTTGACGCGAACTACGCGTAAACGATACTGCACCGCAATATGTGGCGGATAATGCTGTTCTCTACGCAAGCACATTGGATAATTAAATGTTAACTTTTCTTAAAGGTACGATACATATGCGTGAACTTTAATAATTTACTTTAATAATTAATAATACAATTGAGTGTGATATATTTTAAAGCAGGGCAAAGCACATACACCCACGTCACAATTTTCACATTCAAGGGAGCTAGTGCTTTTCAAATTGTTTTTCGTTTTCTATTTTCTAGTGACATTTTTAGGTTAAAAATTGTAAAATATTGTAAGGATGCGGATCGGAATGTTAAAAAGAGCATCTAATAATGATATATTTATTTTAACGGAAAGCAATAATTGATATCTGACACTTGTGTATCAAAAATAGACTATATATTTTGCCTGTATATATTGTTAACACTGTTATAAAATATTGCGTGGACAAGAAAGGTGTGAAACAAGACAAACGAAAACGTGCGTTTAGCTTAAACGGTGACCGAGTACCTCTCCAAGGTCGGTGCTGCTGATATTTAAAGGGGTCCTCTCTAAGGTCGGTGCAGCTGATATATAAAGGGGGTCCTCTCCAAGGTCGGTGCTGCTGGTATATAAAGGGGGTCCGATTCCCGGCGGGGCCAGCACCATCCGACCTAGACACGTAAACTAGGCAGATCAGTATAGTCGAACATTAACATTCGAAATTTTTTCGAAAGCTTGAAAGCCATGGAGATTTTACAAAAGACAAACGATCGGTTCCGAGAAGGAGTTCCCGTCCGGGTGGTTCGAGTCGAATCACTCACCACCATGTGGGTTCGTTTGGCTGGATGCCCGAAGATAACCCAAACACTCAATTTGAAGATGATGGAACATCCCGTGGAGTACTTGCCGAAGGCGAAAAGTTTAAGAACAGGCATGCTAGTCGCCGTGCTAGTAGATTTTAAGGAATCTGGCGCTTGGGAAAGAGCCATCCTTTTACAAAGGACCATGACTGGCTACATCGTCTTTCTAATCGATTGGGGGTTAGAGAGCGAGCAATGTCTCGATTCAATACGGCTGCTGCCCCGTAATTTGGCAAAAATGGCACCGTGGGCTAGAAAAATCGTTCTGCCAGGTGTGCGAGAACAACCGATCCAAGGGAAGAGACATCGAGTGGCCCAATTCACCATGTTGAGACGGACAGGGAGCCTAGTCAACATCGATCCTTCTCCAGGAGAAGCAATAACTGCAAGGTTGCTGCTGGACCGAGAGCCGGGAGAATCCGCAAGAGATATGGCAGCATACTGGCTGGAGTTGGGATACCTCGATCCCGAATAATCGCTACTATTGCCAGACTCTTTTTTTCTAAGTATAATAATTCTTGTATGTATGGTTCTGTATGTATGGTTGTATGTACAGTTTTATGTGGATATTTGTATTTTTTTATATATATATATATTACTACTGAATTGTATATTCTTAGTCAAGTTTGGTTTTGTATGTCTGGTTTTGTATGTATGGTTTCGTATGTATGGTTGTATGTACAGTTTTATGTGGATATTTGTATTTTTTTTTTATATATATTACTACTGAGTTGTATATTCTTAGTCAAGTATGGTTTTGTATGTCTGGTTTTGTATGTATGGTTTCGTATGTATGATTGTATGTACAGTTTTATGTGGATATTTGTATTTTTCTACATATAATAGTACTGAATTGTCTATTCTTAGTCAAGACTGTAGGTGAATAAAAACTAATGAAAGCTTAAAAACTTGTTAACTCTCTCTTATCCTTCCTCCCCATTCACACAAGTCCTACAATACTAAATTTAATGTTCAGCTGTACGAATTGCAAGGTACATAATAAAAAAAAGAATAAAAAAGTAAAATAAAATAAGAAAAGGAATAGAAGAAATAAAATAAAATAAAATAAAATAAAATAAAATAAAAAAGAGTTAAATTTAAGATATCTTTTAAACTAATCATTTTGCAAATCGAGTACTTGTATACTCCTCTGTAGAGAATCAAAAACTGCGGACCGGATCGTCCATCCAGAAAACGAGAAACCCGAGGTAGAGGAATTGCTCGTGTTGCTGTTAGGTCGCGTCCTCGTCGCTTCGCTTATCGGTGGACACACGCTGATCGAACAACGACGCCTTTTCACGGATCCCTCGTGTTTTCCCTCCCTTTCGGTTTCGTGACCCACGGAGAAAGGCGCCGAGCAACGCGAATCTCGACGCGTGGCATAACGTTGTTTCGTCGGCCCGGCCTTTGACGCTGGTCGCGGCAGCGACTCGATACCTCCTCGATCGACGCGTGGCGGCGATACGCGTTGCTCTCGTCCCCCTGAGACGCGTAATTAAGAACGACGATCGAAGAACGACGGAGAATCGACGGACGAGGAGGCGGATGAATTCGTTGGATATCGGAGAGCCGGCGATTATCGCTGCCCGATTAATAACTGCGACCCTCTTCTCCGGAGTTCGTGGGTTACGACGTTTAGTCGCGATATTAACATACCTCCAAAGATTACAGGCGTAAGCCTGCTTCGTTCGCTTTATCGCGACTCTTCTTACGATCTCCGTCGAACGCACCCCTGCGATATTTAATCGCACGGGGACGAGGATCGTACGAGTGCTCCTCTTTCCCTTACTTCATGACCGATCTCCCTTGAGCGATACTCGACTTCGTTCGAGTCAAGTACCTTCGGCTTTGTGTCAAAGTCGGCTATCGCGTCGTTCCGTGTCGCGGCATTTTCCATTCTGAAGGGATTCTTCGTTTCACATCGTCACGTCCTACAACGCGTTATATGGTCGTAAGAACGACGAAACCAAGATCCAACCTTTTTATACTTATTCGTATCTAGATCTCGAGTCGGTTATTAATCGTCCGGCGGCACGCAGCGCTGTTATCTCCGAACCGAGAGAGTGTCACAGACGAAATTCGAGCAGCTGTATATAACAAACCGAAATTCCGAACGCCTTATCGCGTGTGACCGTCCGGTCAGCATCCGTTCTCAGCCGCCTGAGGGGCATTCGATCACTCCAGCCGTTCTCCGAATTTTACACTAAGTATAAACAAAACCTTCTCCCACTCCAACGAATGGAAGAATATAAATGCTCCTTTCAAAATCATCCAGTCAGTCTAAAAAAAATTCTTAACTAATCCAAGTATCGAAAGCGTATCATCGCGAACCGAAAAAATTGTATAAATTGAGTAAAAAATAAAAAGAACTTCATCTCCTTTTCGGAAATTAACAAGTTTCTTATTTTTACCTTAATTTTACACGACATTTTTGGCGATCCGTGCCAGGATCTATTCACTTCAGTGCAAACGAAATTACGATTTCGGCGTACGCGCATCGTTGAAGATCGAAGGATCATCGGACCCAGTGCGAATCTTTGCTACTACGAAGCCCTGCAGCAACTTTCAACGTTCCACTACGGTGAAACTAGACGGGAGGACTACGGTCAGCGCAGAGCAAGCCTACGAATAAGATTCGGAATCTAGAACCAACCAGAGAGGAAACATCGCTGAGATTCCTCAACGGTCATAGCTACTACGGTAAGCTGAAAAATCTGGATTCATTTTCACGATACCGTGTGAGAAAACCCAGTTCCTCAAGCGCTTCGAGTCCAAATAGCAACAGTAGTTCAGACTCAATAAGCTCAATTAGAATCATGCCCACATCACGAAAAGACAAAGTCGAAACTATTGAAACCGTTTCTACAAACGGAGGTACGGACAATTCGATTCGTGCCATATTCGACGTGATACAAAAACAAATTGAAATTCTTGCGCAGCGTGTAGAAGAGACACAACGGACGGCCGACAGCGAAAATAAGAAGCGTGCAGCGGAAATAGAACTATTAGGCAAAAATATCTTCAAAATAAAAATAGGACGCGACGCTACTACAGAACTAGGCTCCCTTATTACTATGGACGAATCTGTTGCCGCGAGAGATAGAACTTCCCCACCATGCGTTCCAATTCGAACAGAAGAAGACAACCATCCCTCTTACGAAGACCGTCCACCGCAATTCGCCTCTCCGAGCTTACGGGCCAAAGGCGCGATAGTATGTATTCCGCAATTAAACGGCGAAAACAATATCGGAGTAGAAGAATTCATACGCGAAGTACGCGAATTACGAGCCATGTGTAGCGAACCCACGCTACTATTAAAAATGATCAAAATCTGCAATATGCCGTTATACGAATACGGACACCTGTACGATGCCCTAAGACGAAACGTAGCCACCCAAGACTCTGTTAGAGAACATCAAGACCAGCTACGCGAAACGAGACAGCGTCACGACGAAAGTGTGCAAAGTTATATCATCAGGTTCCGCAGAGCACTCAATAAGTTACAATACAGTACAACGAACGAATACCGTGACGAAATTACTAGACGAGCTATGAACGACAGGATTTTAAAAGACTCCGTGATCGATTTTATCCGAGGCCTGAAAGGCGAAATAGGACAATTACTACTCGCCAATCCACCGTACAATATCCTTGAAGCCGAAAAGAAAGCCACCGACATCGAGCGATTCTTCAGGGAAGATCGAAATCGACGACCAAAACCAATAGAACGATTACGACTCCCTGAGCAGCAACGACTATTGCTGTTCTACCTCGACGTATTCAATCTAGAGACCGACTTATTACCATGCACTAACATTGCTAAACACACAATAACGTTAAAAGAAAATAAAATCATTAACACAAAATCTTAGCGACCGCCTGAATGCCATAAAGAAGAAATCAGACGACAAATGGACGAAATGCAACAAAAGAACATTATAGAACCATCTGATTCTCCTTACAATTCACCAGTCTGGGTAGTACCAAAAAAGGCAGACGCCTCAGGGAAACAGAAATGGCGAATTGCAATGGACTTCAGAAAAATAAACGAACTAACTGACCAGGACGCATATCCATTACCTGACATAGACGACATACTATCCCAACTAGGCAACGCAAAATTCTTCTCAGCCCTCGATTTATCCTCCGGATTCCACCAAATCCCAATGGACATAGACTCTAAAAAGTACACAGCATTCTCCACACCACAAGGACACTATCCTTACAATAGGATGCCATTCGGTTTAAAGAATGCACCTGCAACATTTCAACGCATGATGGATACCGCACTAAGAGGACTCATAAATAAACATTGCTTCGTATATTTAGACGACATTATAATACACGGACAGTCGATTGAAGGGCACAATAGCAACCTCGCGATAGTATTGCAACGCCTACGCGAACTCGGACTCAAAATACAGCCGGACAAATGCGAATTTCTCAAACCAGAATTAGAATATATTGGACATATAGTAACCGCCGAAGGTGTAAAGCCAAATCCCAAAAAATTAGAAGCCGTTAGCAATTTCAAACAGCCACGTAATCCCACAGACATCAAATCGTTATTAGGACTAGCAGCTTATTACCGTAAGTTCATCAGAAACTTTACTAAGATCGCGAAACCATTGACCGAACTTACAAAAAAGGAGACACCATTTCATCGGACAGATAAAACCCAGGAAGCATTCCAGACATTAAAAGACAAACTCTGTTCATCACCCGTACTAAAATTCCCAGACTGTGCGAAACCATTCACATTAACGACTGACGCCAGTAACGAAGGCATAGGTGCCATCTTATCACAGGACGGACATCCATGTTGTTATATCTCGCGAACTCTAAACCCACCGGAACGAAATTATTCCACTACAGAAAAAGAACTTTTAGCAATAGTATGGGCCGTGAAATGCCTCCGACAATATCTGTTAGGACGAAAATTCCTCATCCGAACCGATCACCAAGCACTAAAATGGTTACAGAATTGCAAAGACCCCTTATCACGCTTGATGAGATGGCGATTAAAACTAGAAGAATACGAATAAGACATAGAATACACGAAAGGAAAAGATAATACTGCAGCCGACGCACTATCTAGAATACATGTTCTGACCAGACGACGCGAATATTTGAACATAAAACTCGATAAAAAATATCACGATTGGAAAAAATCTACCGACGCGTTACCCAAAATTCTCAAAATGACTCCGAACCGTAAATCTTTCTATCAATTATCCAAAACAGAGCTAGGAAATTACGACGGAATCGAATGGTTAACTAAATTAAACGAAATTATTCATATAAACGAAAAGATAGGTATAGGCGACGACAGTTTCACAGAGACCGAGAAGAACGCGATCAAACAAATTTTACTATTCCTGAACGACACCGTAAAAGAATTAAATTTTGCATGGGAACCAATTCAAACATATAGCGACGAAGAAATAGACGAATTATTGAAAGAAAATCACGATTTAGTAGGACACTCCGGTAACCAAAAGACATACGACCGCATTCGTGAACGGCACAGAGTACCAGATTTGATGAAACGCATACAACAACATATAGAATCAACACCTGCGAAACATCTAAAACTACACGTATCAGACCGCGCGAAGAACCTTGTATCACCGACACACCCCTCGAACCAAACGATAGAATTGCTATGGACTTATTAGGCCCACTGAAAAAGACGAAAAAAGGCAATCAGTACATTCTATCCATACATGACGAATTGACAAAATACTTAATACTCGTACCACTAAAAACTCAGCAAGCGGAAACAATTTGGAACGCACTCTTGAATCATTACATTTACATCTTTTCCGCTCCAAAAAAGATATTAACTGACCGCGGACAGAATTTTATATCTAGTTTAATGCAACGGTACGAAGACGCGTTCAAAATCAAACATATCAAAACGACATCCTTCCACCCACAAAGTAACGGATCGTTAGAACGGACACACGCAGTAATAACGGACATGTTAAAATCGATACAGCGAAATTCGGATGAAGAATGGGACGATCAACTTAACTTTGTATGCCTTGCATATAACACAATGATACACGACTCTACTGGTTACACGCCATTCGAACTCACATTCGGACACCAAGCCAATCTTCCCTCCACAATATCCAAGAATCCCCAACGCATACACGCAGACGAAGTCACGTTCCGCAAAAAGGAATGGGACTCTAGACTCCGACACGCTCGCGAAACATTGATCAAAAGTAAACAGCGATATCAGCGCGATCCAAAACGTAAAATTATAAAACCTCAATCAGTTTTCAAAGAAGGAGGCTCCGTTTTAATACATAACGATCATAAAAGGCATAAACTTGATGTGGAATGATTAGGACCGTACACGATTGATAAAGTATGTACTCCATACTATCTGATTCAAGACAAAAAGATACACGGTTATCGTTTAAAACCTTACATTCCAGGTCGACGCTCCTCTTTGCCGGAATAGTATCCGCGCAAATAAATATTACACCATTAGAAGGAAACTCTGTATTCGTAGAAAGCATAGGAAAAGGATATTTATACAGCGACACTGCCAATGTAATAGTAGGATTAGACACTAGCGACATATACGAACAGATAAGCGCAATAGAATCATATAAATTAACAATAGACTCACGTGCAATCAGCAAACAATACGTCGAAGAGTTAGGCGGATTACAAAATCGCATCAATAACCTAAGACAACTCGCAAAACACTTGAAAGCGTTAGCACATACCCGGAGCACACGAGGTCTGTTTAACATCATAGGTTCCGTATCGAAAAGTCTGTTCGGAACTCTCGACGACGATGATCTTACGCTCATAAACAAAAATATGGACAAACTATTCGATGATAATAATAAAATCAAGACCATAATAGCTAATCAAGCAGCACTTATTAGAAAAATTGTAAACTCAGAAAACCTAAACCACTTAGAGAGATCATATAGTGATATATTAAAATTACAACAGCAGGCAAATATCGATAGATCTATGCTTAAGATGATCATGAAAGTCGACACCGCGATGCAAACTTTACACTTCCAATTAGATGAAATACTTAACGTCATGATATTAGGCAAACAAAGAATAATTAGTCCACAAATACATGACCCCAATGAATTCATAGAAAATTACGCCAAGGCAATAGGTAGCCAGATGTACAACACCGCGATTTCTGCCAAAACCGAACATTTTCAATTCACACTCGACATTAGTGATCTTAAAATCTTCACAATAGATGACAAAATATTTTTCAAAATCATAATACCTTTAGTCTCTAACACAGAATGGAACATATTACAAGTATATCCTATCCCGAGTAAGAGAAATGGAGTATTTTTGGCTCCAGTAGTCGAACATCGGATATATTTAACTTCAGGTCTTTCATTTATAAACGCTGATATCGAGTATTTCAACCAACTTTGTAAGAATCGAGCCGGAACCACTATATGCAAACAAACACTACCAATCCATGACAGAAATTCAAGAACCGATTGTCGCAGCGAAATAATAAATTTCAAACCACACATTGAACATTGTCAAATAACTGTACTTAAGATTGAAGACATTAGCTTTATACCGCTCAAAACTAGCAACTGTTACATTGCGATACCAGCAAATCCGATAGAAATAGACACAATTTGCCAAACGAAGCATACCTTACAAAAACTTGACAAGCCTTCCATCATAAGGGCTAACACTTCTTGCGATATATTGTACAAAGACGAACACATGCGTATAGGCGAAACAAAAAACGAAGTCATATACGAAATCAAAACAAAAACCCTAGCGCTCAAAACAAACGATAGTTTCACTCATCTATTAGATAAACTCGAGCGAGCACCGAAAATAATAGATAATTTACAAGGCTATAAAGCAACGATCGATAAAATAGGCGACGAGATAGAAACTCTTAATTTCGAACACAGAATTTAAAATATACAGTATTGGGGACTAACCACGCTCCACATATCAGGGTACATAGCATTAGGCATACTAGGTATATATGGATTAAACAAAATAGGGGTATTCAAATGCATCAGGAAATGTATACCGAACAAATTATGTATCAATTTATTTTGCTGCCGAAATGAAACTGTAATCAACAGCCACAATGCGACAGCCCCACCAGTACCACTCACCCTGGGCTCAACACCCAACATCTGTATTCCGACCAACACATACCACTCAGATGAAGAGGAGGAATCAGCTGTAATTTTCAAGCCACGTCAAGTCCGATTCCACAAAAGTCTTCTGAAGAGAACTTGAGGGATCAAGTTCAATCTAAGAAGGGGGGAATGTCACCGACGAAATTCGAGCAGCTGTATATAACAAACCGAAATTCCGAACGCCTTATCGCGTGTGACCGTCCGGTCAGCATCCGTTCTCAACCGCCTGAGTGGCATTCGATCACTCCAGCCGTTCTCCGAATTTTACACTAAGTATAAACAAAACCTTCTCCCACTCCAACGAATGGAAGAATATAAATGCACCCTTCAAAATCATCCAGTCAGTCTAAAAAAAATTCTGAACTAATCCAAGTATCGAAAGCGTATCATCGCGAACCGAAAAAATTGTATAAATTGAGTAAAAAATAAAAAGAACTTCATCTCCTTTTCGGAAATTAACAAGTTCCTTATTTTTACCTTAATTTTGCACGACAAGAGCAACGTCGAAAGAGACGGCGTAGCCAGCCGCTCTCACGAAACTCGCTCGCTCCAAGAATGCCGTGGCTCTCTTTTTCGTCCGCGGTCACCCTTTGTCCGTGAATTGGCATTAAGCCGCACCCCGATCTGTGCGCAGATCGTTTTCCACTGCGAACACTGTAAAGGGCAATTGTACGTCGAGTCGTACGCGGAAGCCTTTATCCCGCGGGTTACATTATCGCAGCCCGTGGTTTCCGTATACTCGCCCTATAGCGAGGCGCGTTAATTCCAATTTATTCGCCCTTTCGAAACGTGGCTCGAAACTTGATCCGTCTTATGCTCGCCAGTCTTTATCCTCGATACGAGAGATCGATCGACGTATTGCACGTATTCGTCTCTTTTAAGCCGCCAAAGTAGCCCCGCCAAAGTAGCGCCAAAACCCCGATCATTTATCATTTACTATATATCCTACGTTTCATCGTTCTTGCATTGTTTGGTTCCTCGACGTTGCACTAATCGGAGCAGATGCAAAGTGTTGGATAATCGATTCGAGATAATGGGATCTCGAGCGACAGGCGTCGTAGAGCCAAGGACAACCATGCCCGGACAGTGTCACGGTTACGAGCGCGAAGCCTTTTAATCGTCTTTCGCTCGTAATATGCGCTCGTACGCGCGTATTACGCCGATCCAGACACCGATCACGATCGATCGCGAGATCGCCAAGTTAACGCTTAAAGCGACCTTCCAATCGCTACGTTCGGATCGCGTCGTCGGCGCAGGTACCGCAGTCGAGGTTGACACCTCCTCCTTCGCTCGTCTCGTCGTTTCTTGCTGGATCGCGAGAGAAAAGGGCTGACATCCTCTGAAACGCGCGACGCGGCATCGAGTTGTACCTCGTCGCGTTCTACGTATATCGACGATCCGTCAGAGAAGAACATCGGGAGTCCTCGATCGCACTCTCTCGAGCCGTCAAGCCACTCACACCCGCTTTCGCTCGACGCGCTACCCAGAGAAATTAACGAAAATAGAGGTAACCGATCGAGCGCGTTTGCGCTTACGCTAACGAGGAGAATCTCTCGAAAAGGCGAATCGATTCTTTAAGAATACGGACAAACTGTGTTTCCGGGTTTGCCTTCGGCGTCGCTGGACCTTACGCGGAGATCGTTCCGCGGCAACGACGATAAATCCTATGCCCTGGCGGATTCCCTAGTTTAGCCTGCGTGGGTCTAGCGAATTATCCGTCTTTTTGTCGAGAGTCGCGATCCCCGGCAACGAGGTTGCAACCCGCTCGAAATCGTTGCCGTTATAAATTGCGTAGCGATAGGAAGACATCGATTCGTCGATCGAATCGAGGGGATGTAACGTCTGTGCGCGCATTTAGTTTCTAGAATCGCCAACGACATGTTTATTATCGACGCGGTCGTTAACGAGACACCGTTTACCTACGACCGATCTAGTCGCATTTACATCGAGTTGCTTTCCGTGGTTCGAACGATTCGAATTCGTACAGACGATTTACCCGATATTATCGACGACCGGACCTCGAGGCCCGAAATTACGAGGGTCGACAGCCTGATGATAACGCGTCGCCATTCTTCGGGCGTATTTCGATCGCTGTTAATCCGGCCTCGGTCTGCGAGCTGCAATCCGATCGAACTCTCGACGGAAAAATCCTCGACGAGTGCGTCTCCGATCGAGACGACGCGGCGACGACGACGTCTGGAACGTCGAATCCCTCTGCGATCCTTAACGACTCGACACACGCGAGAACTCGAAGCGGGAGAGTGGAACCGCGCCGGATCGGGATCGGACTACTCTTAGGCCGGATATGCAGGCTTTATTTGCCCGTGATAGAGGAGTTGCATAAGGAGAAGGCGAGTGCACGGACGACTGGTGGGAGCGATGAAGCGGTGCGAGAGGGAGAAGCTAGGTTTTGCGAACGTGGACGAGCGAGAAGGAACGAGAAGGGAGGGTTAGGTCGAGCAGGTCGTTGACGGTTGGAGGATGATGCCGTGTGGTCCCAGAATCGATCCCGGTCCGCCACCACCCCGGCGCCGCAACCGCCAAGCGTCGGCTAACTAGTTCTCGCAGATGTACGCGAGTACGTATAACGGCGCACACTTGCGCGACACGGGCTTACCTCTCCCCATCCAGCGCCGCTCCAACGACCGCTTCTCATCCACTCTCATCCACTCTCATCCACTCCGATCTACCGACCTTCTCGTCCTTCTCTCCTTCGCCCTCTCCTACGCCACTCTACGTTCCGCTCTACGCTCCCGTCTGCGTTTCGGTCTACATGGTGGCCAAGCCTCGGCCGAAACCTAGGCCACCATGTACCGCATACGATACGAACGTATCATCGTCGTCGTCGGATCACCGAGAGAGCAGGCTGCTGTCGCGCACAGGCGCGCTACGACGCACAGCGTTACCCTCTTCTCTCTGCGAACGCTGACACCGCGTCGTACCGCTGTTGCACGCGTGTCTGCCAACTCGTGCGAAAGCCGGGTACCAAGCACAGACGTGGCGCGAATCGTACGCCGTGCTCGAAACGCCGAGCGAAACCAGGTTTCGTCGGAGCTCGCCGCCGCTTCCTACTTTGGATGGAAATTTCCGCCGGGTCCACCAGGTTCGAGCGTCGAGCCGAGAAACGGAAACGCGGCACGCTCCATACGAACGAATCGGATGTACGCGAGAACGTAAACGAAAGGATCTGCTCTCCCGGGAACGAGCACGGCGACTTTCTTCGGAAATTTACAATTTTGATGCGCGGCGTTGCCTAGCGAAGCGATCACGGTGTCGGTGTTCGAGGTGGGCTTTCTCCGTCTTCCGCTCGTATTCCGCGCTCGCGATCGTTCACGGTCCGTCGCCCACGTCCGCGAAACTCCCTCGCCACCGCTGTTCGCTTCTCGCGAACGTCCGCGTGCGCGCCCCTTCTTTTCGCAACGTTCCAAACGTCCCGTGCTGTCGCAAAAATTACCTCGTTGCAAAAGGACACCGAGTTTTATCGCGACCAGCGGCAGAACGAAGGAACCGATCCGCCGCGGTGCCTACGTGCTCTGGACGCCGTTAGCGAGCGCTCGCGCGGGCCTGCGTTGTTGTGAATATAATCGGACGAAGAATCTTATTCGATTTCATTTCGCGATGCTAAAGCAAACCGTGTTTCTTCGTCGAAGAAACGCTCGCGGTGCAGAGCAAACAAATTTTCACCAACTTGGATGTTTTCCTTTTTTCTCCCCGAGGGACCATTCGTCGAGAAGACAGCAAGCAACGGCTGTTCATTTCGCGAATCCAGCGAGGATAATTACGGATAAAATCTTGAGAAACAGTCGCTAAAAAATGACCGGTCCCAAAGAGGGGAAGGATAGAACGGGAAAACGGATGTTCGGGCACGCTAGCGGCCACGGTTTCACATAAATCACCGGAGGTGAAAGAGCGGGAGCAATCGGGCCGAATATCGTATTTAGCTCTATCCGGCAAAGATTTATTTACGAAGTCGAGCTAACCACCGGCGATACGTTTCCTTAAATCGCAGTGCCGCGTGGATACAAGCCTCCCGTTCCACGATCTTCCACTCCGTGTTCGCGCAGAAAGCGTAGAAAGCGTAGAAAGCGTAGAAAGCGTAGATAGCGAAGTTTGAAAAATTCGCGCATCTTTGGCGAACGGCGAAACGAACGTGCGGTCGCGGAAAAGAAAACTATTAAAGGAACGAACGAGTAGGTGGATGGGCGAGCAGAAGAACGGGTAGAGAGAGAGGGAGAGAGAGAACAGAACGAACGAATAAATTAACGTTTCGAAGACAACGGGACGAAGACAATGGAACGAAGAGTGTCATCGGGATGTTTGAAACGCTGCGAGGATCTCTGAACTATTTCGCTCCTAACGAGTGAAAGGAAAGGAGAAGAAGCTTGCGCGCTAACTAGACGAGAGAAACAATTGGAACTTTCACGCTAAATAGGAAACGATTTTGCCTAGAATCGCAAACGAACACCGTTTCGATCCTTTAACGAGGGTTGTATCGATCGCGCGACCTGACACCTGCGACTTCAATGGCGAGAAACGAGAAGAGTTGGAGCAACTGCTCCACGAAATTTTTGTAATTCTCGTTTCCAGCGTCTAAATACGCGCGACGGTGCACAACGAAGCGTGCAGGAAGAAAGCCGACAGACGGAATCGCGTCCCCCTTCCGTTTCGAGATACAGCGGTGGCGGTAGAAACGTAACGGCGAGGCAGAAACTGTCGACGAAAGCGCGAAAGATCGCGTCTGATTTTTTCGACGAGCGACGCCTCTCTCTCTCTCTCTCTTTCCTTCTCTTCGCTTGGATTTTACGATGCGCCCGCGCCCTCTTCTCTCTGTCTGTCGAGAGAAGCGGGGGCAGAGAGACCGCGCCAAGTCACCTGTAATTTCCGGCCGAGGAGTAGCGGGTGGCGCCGCCCATCTTCCGCGAACGGCTTCTTAAGTCTTCTTGACCGTGGCGAGATTTTTCGGACCGCTGGTTGCTTATTTACGATGACGATCGAACTCGTTAACGCACCGAGCACACCGTACACGCCACTAGAATTCCAAATGGCCGCTCTCCGCGGAGCACGTTAAGCTTTATCGAGCCCGATTGAACTTTGTAGTCGCTCGTGCTCGTCTTTCGTAGCCTGTCTCTCGCGGTGGGTAAATACCGCCCTTACGATCTCTTTCTTTCTCCCGTGTACGCGGCTACGCGATAAATTTGATATTTCGTAGTAGAGCAGCGCCGATCGCGAACAGTAGCGAAGCTTTATCGCTTGCGAATGAACATCGTCGAATATTTCGGCGTAATACGGTGGCAAGATTTTTCGGTTTATGCGTTCGTAGTGGCGCTAATATTCGACGGAAGAAGGAGATGAGACGGATCTAGCACTTGCCAGCTTATTCGACCAATTCGAATCGTATCCGACAAAGGAGATGACCATCGCAATCGACTCCCCGAAAGATACGCAGATGGGAGAAGGCCAAACCCAGTTCTTTACGTTCTTTCGTCTTTAAACGAGAGTTGTCTGAAAGTGATTAGGTTTCTCGTCGTTTAAAGATTCGAGGCCCCTCGCTAGAAAAACGAATTGAACGCGAATGACACCGTTCGAAAGATTCGTCTTTACGAGGCAAGAAGCGCTTGGCGTCGGTTTACAAGGATATCGAACTGCGTCAATTATCGTCGGTGTGTCCAGAGGAGCGATGGTATTTACCGGGCGAGCCGGGTCGATCGCTCGGTTCAATAAAATTCTCGTGAAGGGAGAGATAGCGAGGTGTAGGCGAGTCGGTGACGTGGCACATAGCCAGTCGGTGTGCTACTACGAAATTACGAAGCAATTTCGCAGGAAATATATTGGGAAATGATTTCGACGCCGACATCGAAAGTATCTATTACACGACTAACGTTACCGTTACACGAGACCAAGCTTGTACGGATTATAACGACGAGGTTGATGTCGCGTTGAGCCTGTATAGTCGGACACCTGCCACGAGCAGATTGACGTAAGCAGGCCAACGTCGATTATAGGAGATGGTATTACCGGCGGTCACACAGATTTTCCTACGAATCGTCGGTCTCGTATTTGCGATTTCGTAGGTATCCTGCCGAGGAGGACAGCCAATTTAAGGACAAGCATATTGGCTTCGAATCGAGGCGAGAATTCGTTCGGCCCGAATTTGCTTCGAATTTGCTTCGAATTTGCTTCGAATTTGCTTCGAATTCGCTTCGACGAAGATTTTCTATCAAATTATTCGTGTCGTTCGTATTCGAGTTCCTTTCCCAACGTTCCGCGCAGGGAAATTAAAAGGGACGATCTGAAAAAAGCAGAGTAAACTGGAGTAGCTTTGGCCTGTATACCAGGTTCAAAAGGTAATTCAAACGTTTCGGTGTAGTTACATGTTTAATTAAGGAACGGTTAACCGGAATATCTTTGTAATTGAAAAGCATTGAATTCCGAGTAAAGTTGGCGAGCAGATTTCAGCTAGTTGAAGGGTCTTAAACGAGGTCGAAAATTCCACTAACGGCTATCTTGGAACACTCGATGAAAGGGATCCGTGGAGTAATGATTTTCCACAAACTTTATTCGGCATGTCCCTCGTACACGATGACGTAAAGCGACCAACCATCGTGATTAACTCAAATACGGCGGAAGAAGAGAAAGAAAAAGAAAAGTATCGTGGAGAAAAGGTAATACCATCGTAACCGTCGTAAACCGTTGGCAGTTGTCGCCTATCGATGGTACGTTGATCGGGCCGGTTGTACGCGGAAGCTCTTTATCGACGGACTCGAAAGAACCTTCACATCCGGCGATAGCTAGGCAATTTAAGTTTAGCGGAAAATCCATTTCTCTGGCGAAGAAAAGAGTGCGAGCTAGCGGCGCGTGGAATATATTAACTGATTTATATCCCGGGATTTAATAACCTGGCGACGTTGGGCCGGAGTACAGAGGCTCTCAATTACAGTCGGGACAGCGTCGTTAATACAAAAGGAGGCTCTTACGGTCTATAGATGGCGGGCCTTATCGGTGGCTCTCTGCCACCAGCAGGTTTC